>NC_066343.1:37863705-38163705 GCF_022539315.1 Serinus canaria | reverse complement strand
GTAATAGGTAAAGATAGGAGAAAAACTGTAAGTCCATTGTCAAGATCTAACAAAAGTCCTGCTTTCCTCCACCCAGTAGGTGGTTCACTACACCCACATGATTGAGACCTGAAGAGCAATTTTTTATGGGTAACTGGTAGTAAGCCCAGTCGCCAATTCTTGACCTGTCCAAGGGGACATTTTGCCAGGCAGGGCAAAAATGGGGATCAGCATCTCTAGTTTTGGCTGAACTTCTTCTCCCAGTTTTGTGACAACTAGAACATTGTCTTACATGAAATTATTAGCTAGTAGAGTATACTAAAATTATATTAAAGTATATTAAACACAGAATAATGAAACATAACACAATATTTTATTCTGCTGAATATCTGATTCAAAGGGGTCAGCAGAATACTGTGGAGCAAGCACTTCAGCACAGGTAATCACTGCCAAAACCTGTGAGTCTGATTCTCTGGCTTCTTTCCTGAAGGCAAAATTCCCATGAAGTAAACTCAATTAACACCCAATGAAATTTTGCTTCATCTCTATGGTGATTTACATAACTTTTAAGTCTAGCTAGGTAACAGTAAGATAAACACTGAATGGAAATGAACTAACAAGGGTGCTGCTTGGATCAGGAATCAGTGAAGATAAATTTCCCAAATTTTGCTAATCTGTTTCTCTTAATGTCTGATCTATTTTTCCCTGGTTTTGGTTTGTTGTAGTAAAATCCCTGGACTTCTCGGTATTGCAATGTGTTACCTTTGCCTAGATGAGGCAAAGGTAACACATTGCAAAAGCAGAAATCTGCTTTTGGCCTCTTGAATAGCAATTGTGCCCTATTATATGTGTCATGTTTTGGTAGATATTAGCTACAGGGCCTACATGCTGAATAATACTTCAGAAACTAATGTGATCCTGGTTTTGAATTGCTCTGTGCTCTGATCAATGACACTGCATGATGTTCAAGTCTCCTCTTCCCTCTCCTGATGCAGCAGTTCACAGCTGCAGGTCCTGACACTTGGATGGGCCTCTACTTCTAATGTGCAAGGGTTCTCCATTCATCTAGATCTGTCAGGTGGTATTTGATGTGGTTTCTTTATCACTGTTAATACATTTTAATTGAGAATTACTTTTTTTCCCACCTCCTTTGTTCAGTGTTCCTTTGTTCAGTAGTTTGTTCATAGTATCAGTGTTACATCTTGATCTTTGTCTTCTCTTTCCTTCTATTTCATGGAAACTGATTTACAGTAATTGCTTCCAAGTAACGATGATTGAGAGAATGTCTAATATGACCATCATTAAGAGGAACATGTTCTTCATTATTACAAGAGGAAAACACAGAGGCATCTTTTAATCCTGGAGAATTTAAACCACTTAAAATAAGGGTCAGTTTGGTGACTATGGAAACTGTAACTGTTCTGCTCTCTAATAAAATGGATGTACCATGCTGTCAAGATGGCTGGGTTACTGCCATCTTAGTTAGTGCTTACCATGCTTCATAAATGAAAGCAGAAGTGTAAGCCAGATGTGGGGGCATGTACTTTGGCAAAGTATCTTCAAAGGATACACTATCTAACAAGACAAGAGCAGCAACACTTTGGATGCTATTTAAGAGTACTGTTCTTCTAATGGTCAGGACATGTATTCAGGAATGAGCACTCTTGCTTAAGTGATAGGGCAGTATGAGCATCTGGTGTCCATGAGTTATCTGGATGTGTGCTACAGAAAGGGGTTTCATTAATCAGAATAAACTGCTTTTCATTAAGCAGAATATTGGATGTCATTTAAAAAAAAGCTGTGCTTTCACATGAACATGGAAATATGAGTATCCTATTTATGCCTTATATTAAATAAAAACATCAGTGAGTATCATGTTCTTTCACAGGTCAAAATAGAAACCATTAACAATCTGCTAATTGTTGCTAATACTGGGGAGAGATTTTACATTTTTCTGTAAAACTGTAAAAGCTTTCCAAAATGTTTTAAATGCCTAATAGTTCTGTTTCAGTAGTATCATTTTAATTTTCAAAACATAAAAATAGCTTGTGAGGAGTCAGAAGTGCAATAAGCTTCATTATCTAATGTTAGTGCTCCCATGGACTAGCAACATGGTCTTCAACATGCAAAGCACAGCCGTACGACATTAACAGAGAAACTGCAATGGCAAAAGAGATCTTTCCAGTCTGTAGGAATTCCTCTTCCCACATTTGGTATTAATTCATATATGCAGGTAAGTAGAACTCAAGGCCTCCCAGCTCTAAAGTTTTGATTTTAGAATATGTGGACTCGCTTTAGATAGCTAAGTGCTCGGTCCGCAATTAAATACTTACTGGTCTTAGCTTTCCAAGGCATGGATAATTCGTATTTCCCTTTTAATGCCAGTGGAAATTACTCATCCCTATAATGTAAGAGTCAAAGTCAGTATCCCAGTGGTACCCAGGATAGCTGTGACCCAGGTAGTCTGGAGTGCTAGATGGCTATGTCCCACTCCTTAGCAACACTTCATTTAGAGAGACTTCCTCATTTTCGAAAAGTACAAGTGCCGCGTTGAAATAATACTTCATTTCCTGTCAAGATGATTCAGGTGGGTCTGTTTCAAATAATCAATATGAGGTATGTAAGAAAATCGGGTTTTTTTCTTGCACTACACTATCAGGAATAGAGAAGCCAGTGGGTGGCAGAGCAGTACATCAAAGGGCAGGAATCAAGTAGCACTGTGAAGAATGAGGGAGCTCAGACTGAGACAGAAAATCTGACAAGAAACATGATACTTAAATGCATCTGTGTGTCTGGGATCCAGAGAAAATAGTACTTTGCACTGAGCATCCAGGTTGTTTTTTCATTATAATAAGATGGCTGCCTAATGTTTACATAAATTAGATTTTTTAAATAGAACTCATGGTTTTAAGAGAATTTTCTTTCCATTATTTACCTGCTTAATGTGACAAAGAGACAGGCATAATAGCAGGTTTCATGACAATCTAAGGGAGAAAAATAACCTGAGATACTGATAAGGCTTCTGACAAGTTGTTGTATTCAGCATAGCATGAAGACCTTTCTCCAGGAGGCTGTTCAGATAGTCCTGGGTTTTTTTGTGCTGAGTAGAGTGGATTAAAGGTTTTCACAAATATTGTCACTGGAGCATTAGATGTTAAATTAAGTTCTGATTTCTATGAAATAAATTAAATTTATGTGTTAAACTCTGAAAATACTAGTTTTTAGACACCTTCATCTATATATCTGCACAAGGTAAGATTTTTAGTGGACATCTGTGTTTTTCACTGGTTAAAAAAAAAATAGAACCACCCTGCTCTAGCCACAAACATTAAAATGTAAGTATTTCTTTCACATCTTTACCATAGAAAACGGACTTCCTTTACCTGCCAAGTTCCATGGAAAATATTACCTTGAGTCATATTTGTCTTTTCTCTCTTTCTCTTCCTGAAAGACTTTTATTGGTTTTTACTACTATTCCCTACCCTGAAATACAGGATACCTGGCAGTAGGTTTAGTAGCAGAAGGGAAAAAGTTTGGTAGAAAGACTGAACTGGATGCATGCAGCAGTCTGAAATGCTTCTTAAGGGAGTGAGAAAAAGCACTTTTACTTCCACAATTACAATCATTTAACAGATAATTCTGTTCTGGTTTGGAGGAAAATCCGTACTTGAAGAAGTAACAGAGTGGCCTTTCTTCATTGTGGAGCACTGACGTTGTCCTGCGCTCTTTTTTGGAAAAAGTAAAGAACAGTATCTTACCTTACCCTACACCTCTAGACAGTTGCAATACACAGGTTGCAATGCTCAAAGCAAGACTGTCCAAGTGCAAGTGGAAAATGCTACAAAAATTCCATTTTTCAACATTGATCACCAATGAAAACATGTCTTAGTGAAGCAATTTCAGAAATGCTAAATTATCTTTACCCAAGATTTGTTTCTCAAGGTTGTTTCTGAACAAAGAGGATACTGGTTTTTTAATTTCCAGTATAAGAACATGACCATTTCCAGTAATCCATGCACTGAGAAATCCACTTACAGAGATCATTTTGAGTAAAACACACAAGTGTTCTTGGAACGCAGCTGTGCCATGCAAGTTTCTGTGCTATGTATTTAGGTCAAACTGTAATAGGAATTTCTAATTTCTCTGAAGTTCTTCTTAGCAATCATTATGAAATGTGGAAACAGATTTTTCTGGTTTGAGAGAAACAAGAATGCTATATCAGATAGGACCCAGCAAAATAATAATAAATATTATTAAAACCTTAAGGATAATAAGAAAAAGTCTGTAGATATAACATACTATATTGTATCATATTTATTATATTAATTTTCTTAAGACTGAATTATATGACCTTGTCCACAGTTAGAGATGCAATGACAGCTTTGAGAGCAGAATTGCCGTGGAAGATCCTGAACCTAACAATGTATACTGATTGTGAGAAAAGGAGATAATTTAAGAAACATATATTGATATTTTTGCCTGGGCAGAGGTCTCATTGTCACTGACTGCCAAATCAAGTGCACTAAGGTATGGCTGATTCATATTGAGGGGAAGGATGCATGAAGGGAAGGCTCGTCCCTTCCAGTCGCCCGGCAAGCCTACAGCACTGTTTGCAGCTGGGGGCACTCTCCTGGGCTTGGTTACCCGGGAGGGTGCCTAGGGAAAACTGCTCCACATTATAGTGGACACAGCTCCCTGTAGTGGACAGGGCTCGCGGCAGCAATCCAACAGGCAAGAGAGTGACTCCAGCCAAGGGTTAAAACATCCTTTATTGCAGAAGAGACTCCCAGGGCTGAAGCCTGAAATATCCACTTGCAACAGTTTATAAAGGGTACCAGGAACAGGGGTGGAGACAACATCAGGACCAATGAAAAATAAGAAGGGAGTGGTCTTTGAGGGAGTGACTTTAAGGGAAAACCAATAGGAATAAAGGGTGGGACCCTGGCCCCTGAGCCAATCACCCTATGCTCCAGCTAGAAGTTTCTAGAGGGAGGGGAGGGAACGCCGAGTGACAGGCAGGGCACCAGGGAGGGGTCAAGGGGAAGATACATGGGGATTTGGGAGGAGCGAGGATGATGGGCAGCGAGGAGGAGGGCGGAGTGAGACAAGCCTGAACCATAATAAACTGAGGGGAAACAGAACAGTCTAACATACAAAACTGAAGGGGGGAAGTGAACAACTTAGCACAACACAACAGATGCAGTTGTAGAATAAGCAGTAAAGTTTCCATTTTGAAACCAAGAATTCCCAGTTTGTGCAGTTACAGCTGAAGACAGCTAACTAATCCAGTTACCTCAATCCTACTTAACCAAAATTTCCATGTTTTTCACTTTAAAGAAGTATGATTAATGAAGCAAGGGTTTACCTTCGATGTTTCACTTTGTGTAATGTTCCTCAAACCTCTGTGAGAAGGGAGGCACAATTTATTGGTTAAAAACTTGCATGGCCTGATCTGCAGTTCAGCTAAAGCATTTTATGCCACTGGCTTTCAGACTCTTAACACAATTAGCATATCGTACAATGAAGCACATAAAGAAGGAGTGCAACCTGAAGCCAGTAAACGAAAAGCCTATCTCAAAATTTGTGTATTTAGGAGTGCAATCACATTGAAAGATTGACATAATAGAAATGTGCCCCTCTAGTATTCTGTGACTTAAAAATTATTTGTGTATCATCAGCTGCTTTTGCCAATGGCAAAGATATGTTGTCATGACATTTCAGTTTTCATTATCTTACTGTCTTTCGGCCATTTAAAAAACCTTTAATAAAAAATAAACAAAACCAAGCTCTGGACCATAATAGCACACTACACTTCATAAATGTTGCAATTTTCAGAGACAAATAATTACTTGTATCATTTGTTATTCTATATTTGTATATAGAATCTGAGCAGAACATTTTAATGTAATGAGCTGACTCCTTTGGTCTCCAGTTTGTAGTATGTCAGTTGTTGATATATGCAGTTTATCAAGACTGGAGATGCTCATGCAAGAATTCTACAGATTATATATTGGAAACTGCAGAAGTTTCATATTTAGTGCACTAAATGACTGTAAAAGACTGCCCATGATTTGCTTTAATTCTAGATTATAAAAGCCAAGACATGACCGCCCCATAATTCCTATCTCATTCTTATGTGTATTGTGTTATCTTTCTGAGCTGACAAGCATTTTAACCTGTATTTTGCAAATTGAAAAAAGAGCTCTCTTTTCAAAAGTGGAACAATAGCAGCTATAAGAACTCTAAAGTGCTCTTCACCTTCAATTGTAACCCTCAATAATCAGCACATAGAGCTCTTCATTTAACCTGTCCTGTACTCTGTGAACTGCAGAGGATAAACAGAACTGCTTTTATATTATGTTTCAGGAAACTTGCAGTGACTTTCCCCAAGGCTGTTGGCTAGCCAGTCTGGAATATTAAAAGCAAACTTCTGTGTGACACTAGAGAACAGGTTCAGCTGTTAGCTTTTTTCACCTACCATTCTGCAACTAAAGTCCACTGCTGAGATCCTGTTGAAGGACTTGTGGAAAGTTGCTGCTTGGATCTGAGCATCAAGATTAAATGGGACAACCCTGGAAAGAGCAGTCCACCATTTTGGTAGCTGTTTCAACACCTGGGTTTACTTTGTCAAAACAGCCTAGTTTACGTCTACAGTAGTACATAAAATTGGCCAGGGATCATTCTCTTGCATTGAGGACAACAGGCATGGTTTGCCTTCAATTCTTATAGCTGAGCTTTTTTATGCTCTGGGGTAGTTTATTTTCATCTGTGGGGCCCCTCTAGAGAAGTTAATGTCCTGCGGATATTCCAAGGCATGCAAAAATATTGCTTTGGAAAGGACTAGCTGTGGCAGACAGCTCATGCCAGTACTCAGATACATCTGCCCCAGCCTTGTTGGGGCAGCTTTTTCATTCAGGTCCCACTCTATATGTGGATATAATATATAGAGTGGTTGCAGCATAGGATGTTGGATATAATGTAGTGTTCATTTTATTTTCTTTTACTTTTTTTGGAGTGTAAACTAAAAGACTAAGTGAAAAAAAGGAGCAACACCTACTAATCTTTCCATTTCTAACCTTTATAGTCAGACTGGATGTCACAAAAATGGCAAGGAGAGCTTTTCAAAACATTTCCCCAGGGCAGGAGCTATTTGGCTTTAAAGTGTAAGAATGCATATCTTTTCCTATTAAAAATTCAAGGCAATCTTGCACAATGCTGATACATTAAATCATAATCTTGTGAACATGTTGAAGATTTCACATGGGTATACGGGGTCTTTAGTCTACTGTACTAAATTCCAGCCAGTAGACATATTTCCCTCACCTTTTCAGATCCTTAGAAATAGTCCCTAAATCTGGAAGACTAAAATACTGAGAATAGAATAGAATAGAATAGAATAGAATAGAATAGAATAGAATAGAATAGAATAGAATAGAATAGAATAGAATAGAATAGAATAGAATAGAATAGAATAGAATAGAATAGAATATTTCAGTTGGAATGGACATAATACAATCATCTAGTCCCACTACTGACCAGTTCAGGGCTGTATAAAAGCAAGTTATGAAGACCCTCATGCCTCATAAGCTCTGACAGGTTTGGGATATCAGTCACGTACCAAGGAAGCATGTTCAAGTGTTTGACCACTCTCTTGGTAAAGAAATGTTTCCTGATGTCCAGTCTGAACCTCCCCTGATGCATTTGAGATTTGAGCCATTCCCATTCCATATTGCTGGATGCCAGGAACAGACCAGCACTCCCTCTCCAGGTCCCCTCCTCAGGGAGCTGTACAGAGCAATGAGGTCACCCCTGAGCCTCCCTCTCTCCAAACCAGCAAACCCAGAGCCCTCAGCCACTCCTCACAGGATGTGCCTTCCAGCCCTTCCACCAGCTCTGCTGTCCTCCTCTGGGCCATTCCAGGACCTTCTTCCCACCCTTCTCAGAGTGGGGGGCCCAGCGCTGCACACAGGACTCGGGGTGAGGCCGCACCAGGGCTGAATCCAGCAGGATGATCCCAATCACAGCTGGTGATACTGTGTCTGCTGCACCCCGGGATGGGGTTTGCCCTCCTGGCTGCCCGGGCACACACTGCTGGCTCACCCTGAGCTGCTGCCAGCCAGCACCCCCAGATCCCTTTTGCAGGGCTGCTCTACACACACTCCTCTCCCAAATTATACCTGTGCCCAGATTTACTGCATCCCAGAATCTGGATTTGTTCTTGTTTAATTTCATGCCACTGATTCTTATCCAGTGCTCCAATCTATTTCAGATCCCTCTGCAAGGCTCTTGTGCCTTGAGAGAGTCAGCAGCACCTCTCAGTTAGGTATCATCAGCACAATTGCTAATGGTGCATTCAAGTCCTGCATTCCAAATAATTTATAAACTTGTTGACCAGAACTAGTCCTACAGTGAATTCCTGAAGAACACCACTGGTGATTGCTCACCAGGCAGATGTAGCCCCACACACTAAAACCCCTGAAGTTCTGACATTCAGCTGGTTTTTCATCCAGCACACTGAACTGGATCATCTCACAGCTAGATAACTTGTCCAAAAGATGCTGTGAGTATCTAAGCCTTTACAAAGATCTAGAAAAACTACACCCACTAATTATGATGAAACCAAATAAAATCATCTAGAAGATTAGGAATGTGTGATGACATTGTACTGACCTTTCAGAGGTTTCTGAATTAGCAAAACAAAGAAACCCTCATGAATTTATTACTTATCATGTTTTGTTGGGGTTTATTTCTGGTGTTGCCCTCCAAGGACTGTCTGGAAGTATTTTTACCCAAGTACCTAGCTTTCATGTGATTTTTTCTCCAGGAGCTATTACTATCTGACTGTCCTTTCTTGATTTTCATTTGTATTACTGACCAAACAGAGCAACACAGCACCAACACTCAGAGTGTTGCATTGTGCACAATCCTGGGACCGGATCGGCTGGGAGAGTGGCAATAAATAAATAGGGATGGGACTGACTGAAGTGCCCAAAAATCAAAGTTTAATAAAGGAAAATAAAAGGGTGTGAACAAAACATAAACTGTACACTATGTAGAGCTATTCCAGAAGACAACAAAATAAAGCAAACATAGCCTTATATAGACATTAAATCAGGGCAGGGAACCAATGAACAAAGATAAACAGAAACAAACCTTATGTGGAACCAATCAGAAGGCAGGGTTCAGAACATAAGCTTATAAGGAATAACTTAATTTACATAACTGTTTCCATCATTCTTTTCTTCTCACCCACCTCTCACCATAACCTGACTGGATGTTACCTGTCCTGGCATTCCAGTGTCCAGGGTCCAGTACTGTTTCCTGTGGTGTGGCTGTTTCAATGCCAGTCCTCTCCAGGACGGACCACCACATCAGAGGATTTTTTTTGTCAGTGTTGGTGCTGAGAGGGAAGATTGTCTGTACCTCTATCATTCAAGAATGAACAGGAGCTCGTTTCATCTCAGACATTAACTAAGAGACTGTGAAACAACACATTTCTATGGGAAATAAGTCTCCACCCATGACATAATAGAAATGGCTTTTTTAGCGGTGGCCTTCCTTCACTGGCATTGTTCTCCATGCTTCCCTTTCATTTCTCACCAAGCTGTCAGAAACCTGCAGGTTTCTTTCATATTTTCTCTTCAAATAAGATTGCTGTTCTCCTACATACTCCTCAAAATAAATTCCCTGAGTAAAAGTAGGAGGTGATTAAGATACTGATGAAAGAATGGCTTCAAAGTATAAATAGAAGTTTTTGTATGTTACTCTGACCAACACACTAGAAACTTCTGGCAATGTAAATTTCAATAACATACCATAGCATCTGGTATATTCCACTATATTTAAAAGAGACATCATTCTCCCCATGAAGCAGACATATGAAGATTTGTTTTAGAAAAGAAATTCAAAGCATTTTTCAATGCTTTTGGGATCTGTTCCAGAGTCCCATTGCAAGGATTATGCTAAATAGGCCCAATAAAACTCTGAGAGAGAGAATCCAAGATTTAGAATAGCGTTGATACAGAAGGTAATAGTAGTCCTGTATCACTGATTAAAAAAACTATGCATGATGTTGAAACAAGGCATTTCTTAACGTTATTCTGTTGCTGATGTGTTTTCCACCTTTTCTAGGGCTTGTCTAACTGAAGCTGGTAAAGGTTTGCAATGTTGCCCTTTCACTAGGTTTCCTCAGCTTTCTCTTTTTAACTTAGGCTCTTCTCATACATGGATCCTGTCTTACTAGGTGCAACACATGCCTGGAGTGGAAAAGCTGCATAACAGCTCTGGCCCAGCACTTTCTAGTGGAGCCATGTGACAACTCCTGGTAGACTTTTCATGGCTGCAAGACAGTGTGTTGCAGTTCTCTGTTGCCCCAGGTAGCCAAGCTGCCCTATTTAACTACTGCATTTGCATTATCCACAGTACAGGAAAGATGATGTGACCCTGCAAGTACCAGGATGACTGCAGTCAAGGCCACCAATACTTATATCTATCTGCAGCTTTCAAGAAATTAGATTGTATTTGTGTGAGGTACAAGGAACTTTGTCAATCAAAAAAGGCAAGGCTCTGAAGGGAGGTCAGAATGTGTGATGGCTCTAGCTTCAGAAGTACAGGACATTGAACTGGAAATACAGAAAATGGAGAAAGAGGAATATATACTGTATTGGAGTACTTGTTTAGAGCAAGGCAAAAGACTGTGGGTTAAGGCTGTGTGGTTTGAGAGTAAAGCCTTATTTTGGGAAGATGCTGCATATGTAGCTTGGGCTCATAGGCACTATTTGTTTTTTATACAAGTACCTATGCAAGTTGCATGGCTTGGCATCAAGGTTTGCTTGTCAGCAAGGAGGTAGCTCTTGGAAGGATTTTTCTTCCATGAGGTTTTGTCTAACCTTCTTCCTATTGTTGTAACACAAATCCGGAGGAGAGATGATGAGCCCTGCAGAATGAAGCCTTGTAAAATCACAGCTATTTTATGAGAAAGTTGTTTATGAAATGCAAAAATAGAACAGGGACAGTACAAGCAGAAAGTAATGCTGTATCCATTAATCTCTATGGATATGCTTTCATGCTCAAGCTACATTTTCAGCAGAAAGAGCAATTTGTACCATGTAGAGCAGAAGCACTTGTAATGAAAGCTAATTATTTGTATGGCTTTCATCTCTCTATAGCATTAAACCTTTCTTGAACTTACATAACCTTAGTCTTCTGAATTGCTTTCTGTCCGGCAGGGTTTTTCCATAGCAGATCTGCCCTGATAACATTTTTTATTCATATGTACAAAGAATTTAATTTTTATGATAATATCTCTTGAAGGCAAAGCACACACAGTGCTGGGGGTTTTTTTTCCCCATTTGCCTGTGGTTTTTAGCAATTAATAAAATGCAGGGGTATGTATGAGATTGGTAGATCTTTAAGGAAGAAATCGCTCACCCAGTGACCATCTTAGTCCATGTGTAGGTCTAGTAAATAATGAATTACAATATGAATGATAGGTTTTCGTTGCAATTATATGTAGAAGAAAATTCCTTGTAGAATATTAAGGAGAAACATCCAGGTAAAAGAGGAACCTGTAACTCCATAAGTATTTTTTTTAAATAATCAAGACAAAATACCTAGCCAAGAGATGAGCAAATGTGTGCCTATGCTGGTTGGTCACTCTAGACTTGGAGAAGTTAAAACTGGGCTGGAATACAAAGTTAAGTGTTGATAAGGCACAGCCATAGTTACTGTTGCCATGGTTTCTCCTTAAGTCTCATGGCAAAGTTTTACAAGGCTTTCACCTCAAGGCATGCTGTGTTAGGATGGTCAGAGAACTGCTACAATGCTTGGGATGGTGCCAACCAGAAGCCTCTTTGATCTGTATGGTCACTTTGGTCTGTATCACCCATCTTGTAAAATGACACATTTCCATAAGGTCTGCTGCTGATGTTGACATCATTAGGGCAAAAATCCTACCATCCTCAGAAGTACCGCATGATGGTTGACAATGTGATTCACCTTCTGTCACTGTTTTTTGTGCATCTTCTATGCTTTGCAAAACTAAATATCTCCAACTGCAATTTGCAGTTACCCATGCCAGTGTACAACAGTCTCTAAATTAATGATAGGATTAAAAAACAAGAGCAGTCCTCATCTAGTCTTCCAGGATGAAAAGACACAGATCAGGCTTTAATTACCAAGGTTAATTTTATTTAGGTTTCTTTACTTAACCCCTGCTTTGTGCGCTGGGGGGATGGGGACAGAACCTAGTGTGCTAGCAGTGATCCATGCAAGGGCACCTACCTAGCCAAGAACTTTTAACCAGCTTGAGAAGTATATTGCAAAAGCTGTTTTTTGTCTGCCATTGTT
The DNA here is from genome assembly GCF_022539315.1 of Serinus canaria. Classification (NCBI taxonomy): domain Eukaryota; kingdom Metazoa; phylum Chordata; class Aves; order Passeriformes; family Fringillidae; genus Serinus; species Serinus canaria. Next base: position 38,151,378 of record NC_066343.1, on the reverse strand, counting down.
TCCAGCATGTCTCATTGAAAGATGGACATCCATACACAGTCTGCTCAGATCTCTGCATTGCCCTTCCCATGGGTTCCCATGGGGAGGTGGAAGCAGGTTGTGGCTTCTCTGTGGTACTCTCCCACTCCCTGATACAGGCACAAACTTTTTATTTTACTGGGTTGTATTCTAGCCTTGTGTCTTTGTAATTCTGGCTTTCTGGCCTTCAAGAAATAAATGCTGGAGGGTCTAAAGAGTTGCAAACTTGTTTAATCCTTTTATGTTTTTAAAAGAGTATTGTTACCTGCTTGTTATTTTGTTGGGTGTTTCTTTCTGGAGTCAACAGTCTCTGTCAATATTAGTAAAGTGAATATACTTCTCCTCCCACATGTTACCAAGGTATGACTTCTAAATACAACCTTGCAGATGCAAAGATACATTAAGCAATCAGGCTCATCTTTAGCGTCTGTGTCCAGACTTTGATTCATGTGGGACTGCTTTCTGGCTACTCTGGAGACTGGGCACTACGTAACAGAATTTATTTGTAGCACAGCACCTTTTATTTAATGGTATACTTCAAGGAAAATGTTCGTTAGCAAGCCATAAGTGCTTCTGTGGATGCAAGTGAAAAGCCAAGAATTTGATGCGGAGAATTCAGATGCATAGGATGATGGAATTTTCCTATTTGGATCATGGAATCATAGAATATCAGGTTTGGAGGGGATCTCAAGGTCCAGTTTTTGGCAAATGCACAGTCTAGACAAGATAGCCCAGCAGCTTGCCCTGCTGAAAACTGTTCAGTGTTGGGAAATCCAACACTTCCCTGGGGGGATTATGTCACTGGCTGACTGTTCTCATGGAAAAAATTTTTCCGCTTGTGTCATGTGTTAAAACCTTCCCAGGAGTAACTTGTACATATTACGCCATGCCTGTTCTGTGTGCCTATTTGTAAAAAGGAAATCTCCATTTTCTTTGTGGCCAATGCTTGAAATATTGGAACAGTTCCTAATACTGATGCATCTCTAGGAATAGATAGAACTTCAGTATCTCTTTCATGACTAATTATAAAGCATGTGAGCAAACAAGGGATATTCTTCTCTTTTGATATTAGCATGTGAGATTGAGTAGGCATCATTGCAAGGCAACTTTGTTTTTGTAATCACATCACACTTACTTACAATTTTCCAGTCTTTTTTTTTTTTTAACTCAGCATCCTGGGTCTAAAATAAAAATTTTTCAACATCTTGCATGACAAAACAGATACTCCGTTATAAGATGAGATATGGAAAGGAAATGTTTCTCTACATTCTTATTGCAACAAACACTTGTTCCCAGTATGGTGGTTACTATGGTCACCATCTTCTCTCTTAAAGGCAAGGAAGGCTAGTAAAAGAATACATTACTCAAAATCCTCTGTCTGATAACTCTGCAGGCTGCAGGATAATGGCTGAGGAAGCAAGACATGGGACAGTGACAAATACGGCAAGCGTTCTTGGAAGAGAAGGATTGCAAAGGCAGGAGTGCTGGTCCTGTGTTGTGCAATAACATGTTACATTTGATAGCATTCATGCTGAACCAGTGCTGTCTGCATAGTTGCTGACGTACTTCTCATCTCGAGCTTGCATAGAGAGAAAACTTGCCTCTTGAGCTACTGTGGGAGTAAGAAAAATGTCTCTATGTGCATTAACTGTACATCTTTAAAAAAGCTGATCATTCCTTTGATGATGGTACAGGATATTGTTTCCAGGAGGAAGAAAATAGAGTATCTTGTCTACTTTAAAGCTGAAGGTCTGTGATAATGAGGAAATAGAAACAACTCTAAATGAACCCAAATGTACTATCACTTTAATGAAGAAAAACAGTAGTATAGGTAATTCGCTATCATTTTAATTGAAGGAGACAGTTTTTCCTCAAAGCAGCTGCACTATATGGACTTACAGATCAAAAAATACTAATATTCTATAGTTAAAAATGCTACCAGCTTCACTCTTCATGAAAAGAGAGCTTAACTGAACAGAAAAAAATAGTATATTTTTTTCTCAAATATTTTACTTTTTGCTATCAAATTGTGCTGAAAAATCTCAGCAAACAATACTTGAACTTATGTAAAATGCCCCTTATAAAAAATTTCAAAATACTGTAGCTTGTATTTTTCTGTATTTACATGTTTATGTGCTACTCATCTTTTCCAAAAAACCAGAAATAAATAAGTATGCTAAATACTAGCTCACACACAGTACTACTCTGTTTCAAGTGTGGCAATTAAAGGGCCAGAATTAAAGCATTTACTTAATTTGATAGGAGTGTTGACTGTCAACATGGAATGCTCAACAGGAAACAGAAACAGCATTTGTCTGAGTAATTTATTCCTTCTGAAATATTCATATAGAAAAAAGGATTAAACAATAAATCAGAATATAAATTGTTTAAATATAAATTTACACAGCATCACTGTCTCTTAGTTTTAGAAACAAGTTTGACACACTAAAGTGAATATTCACGCTCCAGAGCAAGAACTTTTGAAGAGAATTGGAGTAATGCATGTCAATGAACAAGAATAGGATTGAAAGCATTTTCTATAACTTGAACTGATAATCCTGCTGTCTTTAACAGGACAGAGACAGAGTTGCACAGCTGGGACCTTAGAATTTATCAGATCCAAACTGAATGGTGGCAAGTCGGCTAACTTCCATCTGCAGGAGAGAGGCCTGGAAATGAAGAAGAGTATAAAGCTGCCTGGAATCTTTCTCAAAGAGACGCCTTAAGGCTGATGGTTGCACAGACCTCTGTGGACCCCAAAAGAGAATGAGCTGAGGGTTGATGCTTCACATTATTTTCTTTCATTCAACAAACAGACAATGCCAACATGACAAATAGGGATCAAAGGGCTCCTTCCGTTCAAGCAGGAATAACTATTTATTGTGAGTAGAGAGGAGGCAGAGTAAGTAGAAAATACAGTAGATCTGGATAGAAGTAACTCTTCCTGAGTTGACAGAGTACTTTAAAGAATGGGATTATGAGTATTGCAGACCCCCCAGTTTTTTGAATCCGTCTCATTTTTTAATGCATACAGGTTTTTATAGTGCACTGTTTTTATAAAAGCAAAACCTCAGTCTCCACGGAGCTCTGAATCAAATCTCAGAATCTTACTAATGATAGAATTTTCTGAATTCAAAGAATATAAAATAAATCAGCACATATATGAGTCTTCCAGTTTTACGTTAGACTTATTAATGAAATGCTGTATTTATCAAATGTAGCAGTTATAAGGCAATAATCCACTACTTAGTAGGGATCAATCTGCCTTTGTCCTTATGTTTCCTTTCTATTTGTTTACTCTGGCTTCCAGTCAGGGAAAAGAATTAAGACATATTATATTCACGTTTTCCTCAAATTAAATATTTCTATAATGAAATATATAGAAAACAGTATTTGAAAATTTAGCTACTTGTAAATGACACTGTTTAGGAAGAGTTCAAGTAAACACATAATAGCAACTGATAATAACTGTCTAAATGATTACGTTATTCTACTAGATAGTCATTTTATCCTGACAGTATGCAGAATATTGTATCAATTTATTTCCAGTGTGTAAAAGTATGACTGAAATCACCTGAATCGAATCATGGTTCATTTTGAACTAATTCTGTCAGTTTTGTAGACCCTTGAATTAGATTTTGGAAATAAATATTTAGAATGAAATTATAGATTAAATAGTCACACAATAGTTGCCTCTTCATAGTGGTCCAATGACTGTTTTCTGACTTTTGTACCAACAGCACTGTAGAAAGTGTTTTGGACTTACATTCCAGTGGTTTTTTTAAGAGCAGATGAACAGTGTTACCATTATCTTCTCATAATACTGCACAGCAAGTCAGAGAAGAAAATAATAACTCTGAATCTCCAGGACAAATCCTCACTCAAGAAAGTCTGGGACTTGTCTCGGACAGTTTGTCTGTGTACTGTGCTATCCAGGTATACTTTGATCTGCGTGTTACATCTACTGTGGGATCCATAGCTACCTTGCACAGCAGAGAGCACTTGCTAAAAGACTGCAGCTTTCTGACACCTGCTCTGATAGCCTGTCAGATTTGAACTTATGAAAGATTTTGTCTCTTGACATTGGCATGACCTATGAGGAGGAGGAGCATTATCTGCACTGCTGTTTGGGCATGTTTGGAATAGCAAATGCCTCCCTACCACACAGCTGACTGGAGGGCAGGGCAGCAGCCTTGCTGTTTGAGGTAGAAACTCCCATCCCTTCCCTCCTGAGACACTCAGGAGTGCCTTTTTGTGGGAAAATACACAGGCCATACTTCTCACTGGAGAATTCACTGACCTAGCAGTGCTGGTCTTATGGCCAGCATTAACTATAGATGATCAAATGCATAATAATTTGCAAAATGCAAGCCTTGTTCCACCTTACTTTGTGTCCTGAGCTACTAAACAAGAGCTCATGCAGAGTTCTTTTAGAAACAGGGAACACTTTTTCATAAAGGGCATGCCTCAATTTGTCGAAAGATCTTAGAAAACAGTAAGTGAGCAGTGTATTTTTGCCTGCCTGCACAAAAGAACTGCATTTGCCACTATGTTTTGTGTTCTTTCAAACCTGTACAAGCACAGTGGGGTGGGTTTTTTCTTATCAAAAGAAGCACAAATTCAGCAACAGGCTTTGAGCTGTGGGCTTTAAGCCATAACAGTTTTTGAAAAATACTGTGAATTGTAAAAATAGAGAAGATAATGCCTGTTCCTCCTGCAAACCTAAGTTTGAATCTCTCCCTAGGCTACAAGCAAACACAACCATGTGGCTCTGATCCTGTTTTTCCTCTTTTGCATACATTACAGAGCTGTTACAAACCAGCATGATTTGGAACTTCTATTAAAGGCACCAAATGCTATTTAAGAAGGGCAGTTTGTAAAAAGGGCAGGGTGCAGCTGTAGTGAAATGCCCTGGGGATGGAAAATAAGTGGTCAAGAAGCATGAAGATACAGAGGGAATAATATAGAAAGTAAGTGCATGTTTTTTGCCTTTCATTGTAAACATTTAGTTGTCTTCACCAGTTAATGACCCGTTTCACTGAGCTTGTATATTTTAATCCTTTAGTTAACATCCAAACCTGAACATTCTGTGCTGGCAGCAAATACTGCAAACTGTTTTGAATTACAAAAATTATAGAGAATTTCCTTTCAATTTCTGCCTAATAGTATTTAACTCCTACAGACATGAAGTCATGTGACCTTTCTACATCAAGACACTAAAACAAAATTGTGAACAATTTGCCTGAGATCACCAATGTTTTACCTTGATTCCTTATATTCAGGACAAACTGCAGATTCGGGGCTTGTTCGTCCAAAAGCTACATATGCGTGAAAGCACATGTGCACTGCTTCGAAAGTGACTGTAGCATAATAAAAAAACAAAAACAAATAAGAAAAAGGGAAAAAGGAAGGAGCTGATAGATTCTGCATTCTACAGTTTATCCAGTTTTTGGTTTCGTGTTTTGGAAAAATCTAAACTTAGGAATTTACACGCAACTTTGTGGCCCAATACTCAAATCTCTTCAGACTCCCATTTCCAACTGTTGGAGTTAAGCACCTGAAATGCATTCAAATGGGAATCTGGAATCTATAAAAGCAGAATAGTTCTAAAGAGAAGTATTTGGTAAGGGGTAAATGATATTTGATGGAAAATTTAGAGGAGAGGGAAGTAAGAATAAGCAATTTTTAGACATTTGCCTACCACCAAAACTTTCTCTCTCAGAATCTCACACTTGTCAGAGGAGAACTGGATGAGCTCATTGACATGGCTCTTCTCCTTATTTCTTACCCACTTAGGTGGACTAAATGGGACCACCTAAAAGTAGTGCGAGAAATGGGTTTCATTCTTTTATAAAATTGTTTCCTTGCAAGTAATCTCCACAAGGATAGTATATAGTGATGATGGAAAGTAAGAGATCCTTAGATTCAGAAAGCAAAATGTCTATATAAGGCAGCATGAACAAGTTTCAAGGCCCGGTTGTGCCTTTCCCATTGCTACAATTGTCTCTCTTTTTTTTTAAATGCAAAACAACTGCAGTATTCCATCTTGTGTCAATAGGTAATGGTGAAGACAGAATGTGATAAATATTTTCTTTTACAAGCTGTTGTCCTGGACCATGTAAACAGCTCTGATACTGTAATGCTAGGACTGCCTCAAAAGCAACAAATGAGAGCAGGATGAGGGTTTCTGGAGAAGCAACCACTAATATAAAGATATTGTACAATCTCATCAAGCCATATCAGGGGTATAGCTTCTTGGAAGTCAAACCAACTCATGATAGTCCCATGGCAGGATGGGGGTGAAGTGCTCCAGGCTAGCACTGACAAACATTTGTTAGCCTTGATGCCAATTCCAAGCACAAATACATTAGTTGCAGATGTCTCCTTTCCCTGCTGTTAGGTCTTCAGACTGCATTCCCACTTTAGTACATTTAATCTGGAAAAACATATAAATAACTCATGCTTGAAACACAGTAGCATCTAATGATACTAAAACCCCTGGAAGTGTTGAAGGCCAGGTAGGATGCTGCTTTGAGCAGACTGGTCTAGTGGGGGGTATCCCTGCCAATGTCAGGCGTTAAAAATACATGATCTTTAAGGTCCCTTTCAACCGAAACCATTCATGATTCTACTATATGGAGAGATATGAAGGTGCTGGAGAGAGTCCAGTGGAAGAACACAAAGATAATTATGGGACTGGATCATCTCTATTCTCTGGAAAGGCTGAGGGAGCTGAACGTTTTCCAGCTCAAAAAGCGATGACTGAGAGGGGACCTCATCAGTGTCTATCAGTATCTGAAGCAGGTGGTTCAAGGGCATGGATCCAGGCTCTGCTTGGTGGTGCCAAGCAATAGCACAAGAGGCAACGGGCACAAACTGATGCACAGGAAGTTCCAGCTGGATGTGAGGAAGAAGTTCTTTACTGTGCAAGTGAACAAGCACTGGAACAGATTGTCCAGCAAGATTGTAGAATCTACCTCACTGAATATATTCAAGAACTGGCCAGACACAATCCTGTGCCATGTGCTCTGGAATAAACCTGCTTGAGCGGGGAGGTTGCACCAAATGACCCATTGTGGTCCCCCCCAGCCTTGCCTATTCTGTGATTCTGGGACATGCAGAGGGTTAACAAACCTCTACATTAAGTTGATAGATCCCACTATCACTACAGCCTGGACAGCTAATTGTTTTCTGGTTCTCAGTCTTTTCCATTACACACAGTTAAATAAATCTTATACTTCCCTGTAACAGAGGTGGAGGCACTTTCTGATCACTGATAATTTCCCCAGCAGGAAGCAAAAATTTTTTTGGCATAGAGTTATCTATGCTTACACAGTCATACAACTTAATTATTGACCATGACAGCATTTCTTTCAAGGCCTTACCTTTCTGAGAGGGATTCACCTTCTCCAGCATGATGATGTTTTGCTGTATATTAAGAATGTTCTACTAATCTGGGACATAGGATTTCTTGAGTTTGGATAGTGAGGGGCTAATGAATGGCCCATTGTTTTTTATTACTTTGGCTTCTTTCTCACCTCCTCAGAAACAAATGTGTATTTCAAAGCATCTCCATGGAAAAGTATTCCATTGCCCTTTACCACTTTTCTGCTTCCTGTATCACACAGTTTTTTCTTGAGCTTTTTTCAGTGCAGAAGGGCGTGCCATCCTCTGTGATTCAGTTAAGTTCAGATCTATCACAAGACAGCAGAGTGTAGAAATTTGCTGTAAATAGAAAGACATTGAGTTCACTGCTGGTGAATAACTTTGCAGTTGTAAAGTATTTGTCCCAAAACAACAACTAAGATTAGCTTTCACAGGAGGAAAGAGCGGGGTGACTCACCACTAAAAGGCAAAGGTACTAATCAAAGGCAACTTTAGCAGCTTCCTCAGTGAGCAATATTTTCTCCTGTTGGGAGAGAATTACAGAACCTAACACAACCTACCTGATTTGGAAGTGAACTCCATCTCACAATCTGAACTGCATAGAAAGTAGATGAAAATTCAATGTAGAAATTTTAGTCTAGCTGAAGGGAGAAGGGAGCAGACTGAAGGGAGACGAGGTTGTGTGTTGGACTAAAGGATCTAAACTGTATAACTGAGCTATCCGTGGTGGTCGCTCCCTATAACTTCTAAGTACCCATAATCAAATGATGAAAAGGATCAAGCCTAACTACAAGGAGAGATGCTGTCTTCCTAAAGCTCTACTCTTGGAAGGAAAGGGTTAAAAGGGGAAGAATGGCAGCGAAGATGGTGGAGTCACTCAAGTGACCTTACAGCTGGGAATCCCAAGGCCCACATAAACAGTGTGAGAAACCACATGTTAAACCTACTGCTGTTTATCCTCTATCTGCTTGGAGAAGTAGAATTTCTGTGTAGAGATAACGTAAGTGTTTACAGAGACTTGTAGGCCCTATCCCAGACATGCTTCAGCTCCCTGTTGGGAGAAAGATCAAAGCAGAGCCCATAAAAAGCACAGGGAGATCACAGCATGGTGCTGAACTACGCGTGCTCAGGCCCTGGATAAATGGGCACAGCAGCAGCCCCGCTGCCCACCAGGACTGGACTGAGCCTGGTGGTGCCTGTGCCCTCACTCGTGTCTCTGCTGCCCAGCCTTGCTTCAGGATCCTCCAGTTAGTGAGGTAATCCAGGAAATTTATCCTTTGCATTTCAGCCGTGGTTTTTTTGTGGTTGCCCTAAGTCATCTGTGTGATGATTCTGTTGATTCACACAACTGCAAAGAGGTGTCAGGGGTCTACTATCAGCAAACTTTCTCTAACAGAGAGGCCTCATGTGCTCTCATGATCTGGAAACAGTTAACAAACATAGACTCATTCTGGACAAGGAAGACCTTTCCAGCTTCATCCTTTCCACTCCTTCTCCCTACCTAATGAATGAAAGTAAGGCACCTGTTTTGATGAGGCAAAGCTTTTCAGCTCTTTTCGTAAGTGTTGAAATAAGACTATTTCTGGTTTTGCAGGCATTAGCTACTCTATCCACTAGCAGCCACTCACAACAACTGAGAATAGGAAAAAACTGGAAATGGACGTTACTGTCCTCCTGTCCATGAAGAAGGTCCACTGGGGCCTTTTAAGACTAGTATGGGGGCCTTTGCTGGGGATCTCAATGGCTAAAGTAATTGCGATGTAAATCCTGGCAACCATGGGTATGACCTCTGATATCTTGTTCTTTTATCCAGAAACTGTGTGGGAAGGCCTTCTCTCTCTTATGGCCTGCAAACTGGGAACATACTGTAGAAATAGCAGAAGTAACCTCTTATGTCAGGATCATGGTGTTAACCATTGATCTTTTCTCTTCTGTTAGAGGTGCCAACTCCATTATTATATGAACAATTACTTGACAACCCCGAAGGTCCAATGTTTTGCCTAATCTGCAAATGCCTGAGGTTGCTCTTTGTGTCCTTTACAACTATATCTGAGGCAAGAGATTCCCCAAAAGATCTTTTACTCTCAAAACATATATAACCACTATGGAAATCTGCTTCATTTGATAGATTTGCTTTTGTTACCAACTTCCTGGATACTATCTACTTTATTCAAGAGGCAACACTTATTTCCATCATCCCATCATCATTACAAGCACCTGTTTGTCTCTTTTCCATTTATCTGTCAGTAGCATTGCTCCCATGTTTCCCTTTAGAGTCATAAAGAGGCAGGTGCTGCAGTGTTCCCTCATTTTGTGATCAAGGACAGCAGCATCATATAAGGCAAATAGGTTTTCATGAGATGTAAACAGATTACCACATCAGTGGTAATAAATGTCAGGAAGAAACAAGGTCTGGTGTCTGGTGCGGCAAAGCACTGCAAGGTCACGCTAATGAGCCCTGTTAACAGAGGAAATCAGAGGCCAGGAATGCATTATTATCTTTGAGAAATAATGACTGCAAAGTAGAATTAAAATAGGAAAGGTGTCAGCATACTTTTTACTAAATTCAAACAGATGCTGATAGTGTTCTAATTTCTAGAATCACTGAAAGGAGGAAGAGGATTGCAGGCCAAGGCTCAAAGTTCCCTGGTCCCAGGTTTGATAGACCAAGAGCAGTTCATAACTGATGGTCTAGGGCTATAGGAAGGAAGTACAGGGCTGTACTAGGGAGCCACTCTGGCCCTGGTCTCTGAGATCAGGCAGTGCACTGAGTCTCAGCTGCCTGAGACAGAGCCTGGGTGCTGGCAAGTGTTCAAGACAGAAAGAGCCTCTAGCAAGCAAAAACAGCAACCAAAGTACAGGATAGGAAACCAAGACAGATGAAGAGATACAGGGAGAGTAAACTGGGCCAAATGGATATAAAAACAAACTTACTATAGAAATAAATGAATAAATTTCAAAATACAGGAGGGTTACCCAGCTCTTCTAGATAGTCCATCAGTAATTCCAGAAACAAGAAATCCCAGGGGAGTCAGCAAGGGCAGATGTTCCTCCCTGGAAGACTTCTAGAATCTCTACCATTTCCTCAGGATGCCCCTACCTTGTTAAGAAATAATATGGATAGTGCAGACTGTAAGGAACTGTGGCTTACCTGCCAGAGCTCTCTACAATATCTAATAAACATAACTGATGCAACAGATATAATAGGCACCTCCATCTAGATAAATCATGTAGAAAAAAATGTTTCTTTACCACTTTCACATTGGGGTAAGAAAGAACAGAAAGAACTGCTAAAAATTTAGAGTTTTGACCTGGACTACTCTGCAGTAAAGCGTGTTAGTATTTCCCTGCAAGCAAAACACTTGGTTCAGGCACAAGCACAGCACAGGCACAGGCACTCATATCTTTTACCTCTCAGTTAACAACACAAATGAAAGTGTGAAGTGCGGATGTGACTTGACCACTGTAGAATGCTAGGACTAATTTTTAGCTACCTGTAGCCCAAACCTCCTGAAATTCTGGACGTTACTGCATGCACATGTAGAGCCCCCACCTATCTGCACAAGAGTGCATGGAGATTCTTTCCTGTAGCACTGACAAGAACTTACATTTCTTTCCAGGTTCTTTAGTTATGATCTGAAGTATTCTTTTTTTTTTCATCTAGAATGATATTATATGCCCCATCTTCATCTTAACTGTTAATTTCTGGTTCCTTATAGTTTAGCTCAGCTGTCTGTAGTATCAAAACTAGTTTATTATCAAAGGCCACATTTTGAATTAGGATTGAAACTCTTCATGTTCCCATCAAAACCATTTTTCATTTGGAGGATGAAGAACCCTGAGGCTTTTTGTGTCTACAGCACTCTTTGTCTGGCAAGGTTGAGCTCTTGAGTTAGTACTAGCTTTGTCTTTGCAGTAGTATCTATGTTGCCGTATGCCAGAATCAGTAATTTAAATTTAAAACGTCTCTTCCATTTTATGAAAATTTATAATGTATTTAATGTAATATTCCCTCTGTTTTATTGGACAAAGTCAGTATGTTTTTGTTGCCCTCTACATAGCTTGAAGATTTGAATGTGCATTCTTCCTTTTCAGCCAATACCATCTAAGTGCAGTGGCTTTAAGAAGTGGTGTCCTGGTTCCTGTCCAGATCAGTGACAGCAGGCACGACCAAGACCATGTTATCAAATACCATCTTACATCATTGCCAGGGCACAGGGAAAGGCACTTTCGCCTTCTGAGAAACAGTGGCTCTTTCCAGTCAGGACAGCAAGCATGGCCATGGGTGTGGCAAGGGTCCTCCCACCACTTTTGTCCATGTTCCTGGCTTTGGTGAGCAATTTCCGTGTATATCAGCCTCTCTTTGTATACTTTTGTTACTAATATTGTTGCTTTAGCTGTTCATTTTCTTATCTCATTGCTGTTTCCCGTAAATTTTTCCTATCTCAACCTGTGATTTTCATATTTTTGTGCCTCAGATTCTCAATTCCATCCCCCTAGAGAGAAGGGGAAGGGGAAGGAGGGTGAGAAAATAGGTGGTGTCTCATTTGGGAGAGTCTTGATGGGGGACGCTGAATTGAGGAGTGCTATTCCTAAGTCATGACAACTGGTTATTTTACACTTTGAACAAATGTATGAACTAATACCAATGACAGCAGACAAAGTGAAATAAATAGATATTTATGGTTACCCTGACTTTTCCTGCTTGGTCTCCTCTCTGTGCAATAGTTGACACTGTGGTAGATTATAATTTCATAGAGAAATTGTTAATGAAAGCATTTCCTCTTGCACAGCAGTTTCAGGGCCAAATGGAAACAGAAGCTTGACCAGAAGTTGTAAGACCAAGGACTCATGCTACAGTTATTCTTCTACACAGTCAGCATTGTCTTTCTGTGTTGCTATGTACAAGCAAATTCCAGCACCACCTTCTATGTGTTTACCTGCCAAAGCAGAGGATAGCAAAAGCCTCACTACACCAATTTCACCCCTTTGCTTCCTTGGTAGGCCTGATTGAAAGCAAAGTCTCTGTTCACTAATCCTATTGCATTTGTGAGGGAAGAAGTGAGAAGTGTGTAGACCTGAGGTTCCATCCTCTAACCTCTCAGCTGCTACAGGAGTAGCACTACTCCTTCTCTAGAGTTGAGTTCTCCTGAGCAATGCACAGAGCATGACCTGGTGAGCACAAATAAAAAGGCTAGCCATATGGCTTTACATTGTTCAGGCACAATAACTCCCTAAATTTCTTTTTATTCTTAGGAAAGCACATTTGGGAAGTATTGTTATAAGTGCTATTTCTTTATTTTCTATGCCATTGCAAAACCAAGCCTTTTTGTGATTAAAGCTCAGTGTGCACTAATGTCTGTGCAGGCACCGAGCACTAAGTGGTCCCCACCACAGAGAACTCCCCCGTGACTCACACTGAAGCTGGTAGGAACACTTTGCAGTCCTTCTTTTCACAGTGGTGAAGAGTAGAAGGGCAGGACTCATACTGACAGGGTTTTTTATATAAACAAATCTCAGGAAAAAAGATCATCACTCATGGATGTTGCTATGATACTAGAATCACATCAGCTCAGTGTCATTCAGGGAAGTGCAATCGCAAACTAGGGTTTCCTGCAGCCCACAGGCAGACACAATTCCAGCTCTCACACCAAAATATTTATTTAAACCTATCTATTAAAAATATGTTAATTTGCTTAACCCTAAACAAAAATAAATGCTGAAGTAGTGTAGCTGTACAGTATGATGTGGGTTGTATTGTTGTTTTGGAGTTAAAGACAAGAATGAGCATCCTATTTATCTGCTTTCTACCAGGTTAAAGCTGTGATGACATCACATGCATTCCACCTTCTCTCCCCCTATTACACTGGCACTGCTATAGTGCACCACTATAGAGGAATTTAGATTTCGGATTGTCTTTTGGTCCCAGAAGAATGACGCCTATGTAAGGCAGACTAAAAAATAACTTGTAATTGTCCAGTAAAATTATGGTGCTTGCTAATGCTTAGCATCTACTTCCAGTCCCAATAGCTCAAAAACCAGCATTTAGGGGAAATATCTATGGAGTTTAATAAGGAATGACAAGCTTTCTATCGAATGGTTAGAACTACCCAGAGAATGCTGTAACAAGGGACATAATTCTCCATTCATAGCTATTAGCTGTACTAAATTTATTTGGAATCTTACTGATTTCTTTCTTGTTCAATTCAATAAGAATTTTCCATAGAAAAAACATGCACACTTACTGCAGCCTACACAGATACAAGGCAGAATATATCTGTATTGTTTAATAGAAGGTAAAATTGCTACTGTTCTGTTACATACAAGGTGGGAGGTCTCTGCTGCATAAATTCTAAGCATTTGATATTCAACAAAAATCAGTTCATACTAAACATACTTTGTTTCAAAAAATATTATAACTTAGGCTTAACTAACAGCAACTTCAAAGTGCTCCACAGTATTCACAGTGGTCTCTTTAATGATTATCAGCCTTAGAAGAAGAAAAAGTGTGGATTTGTGCCTGCCATATATCATTGCTAGGGTATAGTAATAGAACAGGTGAATTTAGGTGCTCGTGCTTAGTGTTTAAAACATAAAGTCAAGTACAACTCTGAAAAAAACAATGTGAAGTTCTGTACAAACACATATGAAAGCCATGCTCATTTAAAGCTCCATTAGCAGCACAAAGGGATAGAAGAAGCTGACACTCCACTTGACACTAGCAGCAGTGCCAAGGCTCACTCACATCAGAGGGCCTGGGCTTCCTGACAGAGGGCCTGCCAGCAGGAAAACTGGTGGTGATGTTGTGAGAACAAGAGCACATAAACATTAAAAGCAGATACCAGGCCAAAAAGCACATAAGATTGTCTCTGTTCTTTCTGCAGCAGGAACTCTGAGACCAAGTTTTACTACTTCAGTGTCATGGATGTGTAATTCAGTGCCTTTCCATGCAACACAAGTATTGCAGTTTCTGTGAGCAGTAATTCTGTGGCAGAATCTTTGTCTGCTGGACAAGTCCTTTGATTGAAATTTCAAAATTTGTAGGCAAGACGCTTGAAGAGAGAGTGAAAATTGATCTCAGAAAATTTCTCAGCATCACTGGTCCTTGCAGATGTTTTTTTCTGGACAAAGGCTGACATTAAGCAATATGCCCTAAGAAGACTTCCCTCTTTGCCAGAGATTTTCATCTCAGGACACCTAACACATGCTAAGGTTTGTTAGCAGCCATGTTCACCAATAAAGATGAGGAAGTGTGTGCTCCAGAGCTGTGTGAGTAAGGTCAATGCCAACCACAGATTCCTGTACTCAACAACCACAGATCCCTGTATGCAACTCAGGTCCCAACAGCTTTCTGAAATGGTGCAAAAGTGAGCAATATCTAATGCCAATCTAATCTGCTATAAATGTCTTCTAAATATAGTGAAAATGTGGTAAATTAATATTTCTGCACCTCCCAGCTTGGTAGGTACTTCTAAACCGAGTTTTTAACAGAACAGCATTCTTGTTTCATCGGCATATTGGAGGGAAAAAACCCTCAGGGTCCTTTATCAAAGCTAATATACATTAGCTTTGTCGTCTCTCAAATTGAGTCCCTGGTTCTTAGTTGTTTTTCTCTGTTCTTGTTTCTGTTTCAGGTCTGGTTTGTTTGTGTTTTGTACAAATTAGTCATACAAAGAAATTGCTTTGTTTGAATCAATGTCTCTTGCCATAGGTGTGCTGCCTTTCCTCACTAAATTTGTATTTTAACTATCAATATTATTGGTGCTCCAAGGGGTTTTTTGTTGATGAAGATTAGGGTATCTCACAGCAGCAGATACCTCTTTTGGAAGATCTGTGTCAGAAAAAAGGTGTGGAAAAAGATCATTTTAATATCATACAAAAAGCTTGCAGATATTTCAAAATACACAATCAATATAGTAAAAAAAATAGAATTACACCTGATGTAGAGCTAAAATAGTATAAACATGAATACACAATTGAAATTAACATAATTTCTGAGTGAAGTAGCAGATGTTTTTTTCCGTAGTGCAGGCATTAGGAGAACAGGGTGAGAAGCCTAAAGTCATGAAATGAAGATGCCTCAAAGGGAAAATGGGGGAGCAGATCTCCAGTAGAGGCTAATCCTTAGCTCATCTAGCTAGTAGATCACAATGCTCATTTAAACCCTGAAGAGGGAAAGAAACCCAGAACTGGTCACTCTTCCTTGTATCAGCAGCTTGTCTCCATTAGACAGAGAGGTGATCCCAGTGCTTTGGCAGGCATTGCTGGCACAGAGCCATGCAATATTAATCTGGCATTCTGATAAAAGACTTTAATTCTTCCTGAAGAGGCATGATTAGAACTGTTCCTTCGTTTAATGTTGCTGCAAAGCTTTAAACTTTCTCACAGAGAAAATGTAGAAAATTGGCTCTCTAAGCACCTATTCACCATCCCAAGCTGCTGCAGTTCCTAAAGAGAAATGTTGCTGCCAGGGTGTCTTGTAATGGCCATCAAAGCCTACTTCAGAAGCTTTAACCAGAAGTAATTATTTTCATTAATTTTTTATCTGTATAGAATAGAAAATGGTGCAGGCCAAATTCTGACCTCAGTTATATCTTGTTAAATCTCGAGGAACACTTCAATAGCAGTTAAAGAAATGTAAACTCTAAGTGGCCTATAGCCTGAACATCGAGAGCATAAACAGGGAATTTGCTGTTACTACACACCAAGTCAATAAAGCTAACAAAACCATACTTTATTTATTTTAAGAGAAACATTTGTGGCCACAAACATTTCTTTTTCATATTTACAAATATTTCAGTACAAATAAACAAGATACAAGAAAGGAAGATGAAGGGTTTGTCAAAAATGTGATTTCTCCTTTTGTGATACTTTTGTATTGAGCCCTATAAAAAAAAGAAAAAAAAAGAAAAAAAAAATCTGTTCTTTGTTGCCATAGCAATAGATTCCCAGGGTGAAATTATATCATACTGCCTTTCTTCTAGGTTTCTGCTATGTGCTATCACCACCCACTCTCCTTCATTAGAGTCAATAATCAGCAAAACCTCCCCACCCCCAGCCTTTATTCATCTGCGTGTTTTGGGGCGGAGGATGCAATAGTTGTTGTTTTGACAGGTGTAGAGAAGACAAGTGAATTCTCAGTGTGCTGAGGAAGCACAGGATGTGCAGCCTGAAATGTTTCCAGTCCGGTCCCCTTTGACAACGCCTGTGAGCAGCCGTCCATCCGCAGTCTCGTATCTCTTCTGCACATGCATTAACTGCTGGTGTCAGCTCTACAGCAATGCTCTCTGTCTCTTGGGAGAGATGGGAACAAGCACCTGCACTAGCTTCACATTGCCAAAACAATATCAAATTTGAGGTACAGCCCTGATTTTCTTAGGTAAAATGTTGCTGCATTAATTCAGTGTGTCACCTTTCCTTTGCACCGCAGCAACTTCAAAATTAACACCTCCATAGCAGACAAACAGGCCAAGAAGAGCTTGCAGAACACACTCCAAAGTCTGAACACTGGAACACAATGTAATCTAATTTTAACAGGCTTGTACCAGGAAAGAAAAAATCCTGGCTTCCATGTAATTATTCTGGAACAATGTACCATTTCCACTCTCACGCTCAGCCCGGCATTTGAACTGTATGGATATTTCTCCAAGGCTGGATTCACACATCCCTTTTCTTTAGCGTTAAATCCTCCTAAGTCAAGTGGTTAAGTTAAGCCATTAATTCCTGTTCAATACTGATGTTGTTTAAATTATCCTGGTTCCATTACTTTACAGAACCAAACCAGTTTATCATTTATGATTAACAGCAGCTAAAGAACTAGCCCTAGATAACTTTCTGACATTTAATATTACAGAATAGTTTTCACTTCATTTGGAATAGACATTAGTGTTCTCTGGTGTTTCTTCATGTTCTCACTACTCATCAAAGACAATGCAGCAGCAGATTTTCCAAGGCCATGGCAGAGACGTGAGCTTCATCATTCCTCCTCCTCTGGTCCCAATCCTTTTCCATTACCACTGCTTTTACTGCAGAGCCAGAGGTCCTGTTTGTGCAGCTGAGTCACCAACCCACCTATCTCCCTTGCTTGTATTCAAGGCAGTCTCTCCCCTTGAGCAATATTCACCAGGTTTTAAATAGTAATTTTTAGTATTTAATCTGAATTTACTCATATGTCTTTGTTATTCTTTCCTGTATCCTCACTGGATTTTTTTTTCTCATTGGCCAGACTGTAAAATATCTTTGATTGTTTAAATACTGGTATGTAATGTTAAAAAAAATAATTAAAAGAGAGAGAGAGAGAAAGAGAAAGAGAAAGAAAAAGAAAAAGGAGCTTTGAAAGGGCTTCACATAATATTATGCATTAGGTTTTTGCAACAGCCTGATAGCTGAAGGTCATGTCTGCATGACAGAACTCTTTCTCCTTGCCTGTCAATTAAATTAGTTGCTAAATGTGGTTTCAGGTACAAGACCCATCATTGTTAATGCATATCTTTGTTAACTCAAGAATAAGATGTTCTGAATGCTTACTTCCCATTTAGTAATTCTTTGTGGATATAATGGTATCTATTTGAGCAATACGCATATAAATAATGTATAATTTTTGTAATGTGAATAGGAATGAATCATGATGCTACTGTTCTTATGAGAATACTAGAATGACATTCTGTATTATAACGGTGGATCCATGCTGCTCCCTATGTCTTGAAGTCACAGTGAGATTCTGTATTTGAAAAGCAGTCCCTTTATTTAAGCACATAAGTTTGACTTTCACCCTTCATTCTACAGGAACCTGCACACTGAGATGCTCACCCAGCAGAGTGATTACAAATTCTCCAGCCTGTACTTATGTAAGTAGTGGTTTACTCCACAAGATTAACAGCTGATGTTGTTACGTCTAACATCTAGACCTCCAATCTGCTTTGGTGAATCTCAGCTTCAGATTCCTGCAAGAAGTTTCCATACTAATAGGGAGCTATGACAATCACTAATAAATAATAAAATATATATTGGTTTTTGCAATACAGCAGTACCTCCACTTTTCACACATGTTCTATTTGTAGCTGAGAAGCCTCTAGGGTATATGGAGAAGGAAAATCCTTCAGGAACTAAGCATGTGAAATCCTACTGGGACAATTGAGTATGTAAGTATATGCTTTTTTTTAAATTTTTATATAATGCTGCTTTTCCTTCGGAAATTGTACAGAAAGAAGATAATCACTAAAATATACAAAAGCAACCCATCCATTGTAGCACCTGAACTCATTAAATCATTTGTTCAGCTTTATTTGTGATATAATAATAAATAAATTTAAGGAATAAAATACAAAATTATTTTAAGGCATCCTGGAAAGGATTCATTCAGCTGAGAAAAATGTACACTCTTTTCAAATGAAAAATGAGCACTCTTTTCAACACACTCTGAACCAGACATCACGGGAAGTGCTCAGTATTGGTCCTCAACATTACACAAACACCTTGTGTTAATTTTGAAATTATTATTTTATCCCAGAGTCCTTCCTCCATTTTTACTCCCAGCTACATCAGCAAAGAGGTGCTATGAGGTAAACTGTCTGACTCTCTGATCCTCATCAGGCTTTTGTAACCATCCATAGCAAGGCTGGACATATCAAGATTGTGTTACCTTGAACTAATAATGCAACTAGGTAAAATAAAGTGGAGGGGGAGGGTCTGGGGAAACAAACTTCAGCAGGCAATGGCTGAGCATCACAACCAGTACCACTTATACCTGGCAAACTTAAAGATCAAGCTCTAAAACAGAAATTTCATCAGGACAGACATTTTTCTATACCAGAGGAAAGTTACAAGTGACTTGATTAGAGTATTTGAACAATATACAGCATCTCTTAATCAGCTCTCCAAGATTATGTGTCATTTACATAACAGAAGCCTCTTGTTTTTTTTTTTCCTCTTGCTTGATGAATCTCCAGTTTGCAGAAGTTTAGTTGTGCTTCTGTCTAGCTCTCTGTATGGCATACACACAAAAAGATAAGCACTCAGCACAGTCAGAGCGTGTTGTGGGCAATACCTGGGTGAAGAAATCTCACACAAAGGAAACAGAACACAAAATTCCAATTTATCTCTTCAGAATTTAAGCACAATTGTTTCATTGTCTGCTGTACATGTAAGCAAGATGATAGGCAGATGGAATGTATGGGCATGAAACATGCCAAAGATGATTACTTTAGCTCCCTAACATCTAGATGACAATTCTATACAACTTCTGTTTGTTGTACATTCATACTTAGGGTTGATTTGTTTTCAGAAATGCCCAGATATACAGAGCAAAGGCTGCCAAACAGTCAAACAGACAGCATTTTTTTTTTAATATGTTGATGATTTCACACATAGGCATTTCACAGATAGCTGGAGAGTGCTTCTCCTTTAACACTCCACCTATACCTTGTCAGGGAGCTGGGCAGCTGATGTGTTCATCCCAGTTCATGATTTTCAAACTGCTGCCCTTGATTCCCCAGTATTTTGAGCAACCTGGATCATGTACTAATCCCACAAAAGAAGTCTCCCACATTTCTACCTTTAAATATCAGCTGCTAAATCTGTTCTGGTTTAGCACTAGTCTTGCATTATAAGCTTTTTTCCAACAAAAATTTTGACAGGCACATGCAAGCACTAGTGTGAAGACTGAGTTTTTGATGAGTGTACAGATTTGAGATTCCTGTGGTAAATGTGCTTTCAAAACCAAAGAGATAGTAACACTTACTGTAGTAACAAGGTAGTTTTTGTGGACTTTGCAGTAGTATATCTGTCATGCCAGACCTGCTGAGACAGGAAACATCTAGGGCAGCATTTAAAAGCATTAATGACTTTAAATCCAGATTTTCACAGTGCATCCTTGAAGGGAACACTACTGTGTAGGTGTCTTGTCTCATGGTATCTGACAGAGACAGAGTCTAAGTCTGGAATAAGGAGTTAAGTGTTAGGATAATATCTTTTTTCAATCATCATCACTTATTTCAAGTCTTATACTGTGCACATCATGCAGGTCTTACAGACATTCTTCATGTACAGTTTAGTCATGTTTAGCTAAAAAAAAAAAAATATTTTCAGCAGCTAAGTATACATCCATGGTTTGGGGATTAAACTCTCTAACCAGCCTGCATTTCCCATGCCTTATCTGTAAAATGATACATTAAACACTACTCAGCATTTATTTTTGAGGATAAGGTTATGACTGCCACCTTACTGTACCATGCCAAAGGAATTTGAACCCACGGCTGACTTTGGCAGGCAATGAGCCAAGGCCACATGTCAGCAAGCACACTTACTTCTAACACCTGACATCAGCAAGAAAGTGGTGTGGGAAGTTTGATGGGTTAGAGCACCAAAATAAACCACCACAGGCACAATCCAGCCAATCTCTTCTACCCTTCACATGGGTTTCTCTAAAGCTGGCTCTTGTGTATGGTGAATGCATGGAGCACCTGTTCAGAATCTACAAGTAAAATTACTTTACACCTAACTGTTACAGAGGTGTAGGAAAGGAAAATTAAAGGAACCAATGTTTGCAAAGTGTTTGAGGAGCACTGAATGAAAGTCATTGAATAAATTTAAGTTCCCTTATTAAATGTTTTTTCTTTTGTACACATTTATACCTTGATTTCTTTGTTTCTATACTGACCAGAACTGTCAAGATTCCCTTAAAAAAGAAAAGGGTATAAATAGACATAAATACAGAACAGGAAATGCTACCTCATCCTGTCATCCATTACTTCATGAAACTTACTGATGTGTGCAAATTTGGTTTTTTTGTATCATATATTACTGGTAGGTCTTATGAACTTTTATATTTCAAAACTGAGTGGCAGGAAATCTAATGCCAATTGCATAAGAGCTAATGCAAAGCTCATGGTTTTATCACAGCAAATGTTATAAAATTTATTATTAAACATGCATATCACAATACTGAGATGCAAGTCAAGTTCAAGGTTTATAGTACAATATACAGTACAAACAAGTCCCTCATGGTCCCTGTAAATTTCTTGAGGTAGCATGGGATTTACCAAGGACTTCTAGTAAGTGTTGACTTTTCCTTTTAAGGGCGGATTTAGAATATCCTTTGGCCTGACTGAAGAAAATTTATGAAAAATGTAGTTACATATTTGATTTATTTTGTTTTTGTAGGAAACCAACTGTTTGAGCCCAGAATTAAAAAGTCAAAAAAACAAATTATTTAGTTGTGCTACTTTAGAACATATATATTTTGCACCACATAATATGTTATCCAATATGCAACAAAAAGGTATACTATTAAAAGTGATATTTTAACTAAACATAAGAAAATACGCATCTACCTTACTGAAATTATACATTAACACAGTCTTTGTCAAAATGTTTTGACTTGGAGTAACCATTCTTTTCAGAAAAAAACAGTTCTGCCAAAAAGTTAAAATCAAGCATTTGCAGATTATTTTCTATTAAAGATACATACAACAACACAGAGACCAAATCTGCAAGTGAGAACTATTATAATTCAAAGGAATGTAATTGCTATTTAGCCCTGATTTTGATTAGTGATTATTCTTGGGTCATTTGTCAAAGGCTTTCATGATCACAATTCAGCTTCAGGGAAAATGATCACTCCGCCACAGATGTGAGTCTTCCTGTTTTCACCAACAGCTTGCATTTTTCAGTAGAGAAGAGCATGTGTTGGGGTATGTACATGGTATGGTCACCTGATGAATAATTGCATGAGTTGACAGGTGCTAGGTTAGCTCTAAGTCTCCTGGGAGATGAAAAAACCCTTTCTTTTTTTTAGCTTTTTCCTCTTTTTTTTTTTTTTTTGTTTTTTTTTTTTGTTTTGTTTTGTTTTCCTTGTAGAACTAACATAAATACCTAGAGAATAAAAGAGGCACTAATCATTCTGAGATGCTTCCAAAACAGTGATGCTGATAATTTTCTCTGAACTTTATTTCTATGTGTCTTCCAAAATACAGCAATTAAATGAACTTTTGCAATTTTAAACAACATAGTGTTTTGTTTACTGATTGAAAGGCTAAGGAATTATTTTCCCACCTAGAAAAATTTACTCTTAGTTCAGCCCCACTTAGTTGAGTCTAGTTACTGTCCTAAAAGTACTGCCTTGTGAGGCTAGAGGTCCTACCTTGTCAGCAGCTTTAGGCCTTTCTGAATCTGTGTTTTCTGTCTGCTTTCTGAGTGCTGCAAGACCTAATCACAAAATGCACTGGCACACCTGGAGCAACTTTTCTAGGAGAAGTGCTTTGTGTTTACTAAAACTAAGTGGTTCTGTGACACTGATTGTCACCTTTCAATTTTGCTATCATCGCTGATGGTTATGATGGATAGGGAAGCTCAATTTTTGGGAGCAGTAACTAGACTGCTTTGTGAGAAATTAAAATAGAGATGGAAAACCTATAAATCAGCAGAGGTTATCACACATAACCCAGGAAATTGCTTCTGTAGTCATGCTGAAAACAAATGCTGATCTCAAAAAGAAAACTATACACAGAAGAAGTAACAGCCAGCCTAAGTAATTTATGTTCTTTGCCATAATTGGGATCTTACATTGTTAGGAGAGACATTTTACCTGGATGTAAGAAAATAATCTGACAGTGATATTGAAAAGTTTTATCCTGAAACAATACACTTAATATGCCTCCTTGTCTGTTAACTTTGTGTAGAAAAGGCTGTGTAGGTTCAGGAGCCAAGTGGCTAAAGAGTGCTAAAAATCACTTGGTTTGCAGAAACAATGTAGCTTTCTTTTCCCTTAACGTGGCTGGGGGATAAACGTACTTTGCAAATTTGATTCTTTGTAATATTTACTGAGAAACAGAACACTTGCTTTTCAACACAACAAAGTGTACGAGACACTTCGCATAGTAATCTGGCAGGCACAAATCATTCCTTTGAAAACACATTTGTGGTTACAAATCTTGCTCCTGAGCCTCTTTCACACTGAAATAATCACTATCACTCCAAATTTACAATGGTGTTAGTAAGGAGCTAATCTCACTTTATTATTTTTGTTATATCAGAGTGAGTGAAAAAATCACACTGGCTTGAAATCATGGAACTATGAAATCAAGGAGATTCTGCCACCAAGTTTATTAGGGCTGGATTTCGTCCAATGTTCTATTAAACCTGTAAGCATAAACTGCAATCACACTTGCTGAATTATATTTGACAGCAATTTAGAATTATTTATTCCATTTACTACATGTACAGTCCAGTAATTCTCATGAACATCCATGAGCATTTTGAAGGCACAGTAATGGGACTGGGTTTTCACCTGCACTAACTGTTCCCAGACTGCCAGATGAGTTCCAGCAGGAACTGGCAAGTCCTTTAAAAGTGGACTAAATCTGACAAAACCAGGTGAGTACTTCTTTGAAGAAACAGGAACGGTGCTTCTGTTGGCAAAACTCTTCTTTTGTACCTGTGTACGCCACAATGGGGATATGCCATTGTGGCTGACTTCACTCAAGTGGAGCATGACTCCTCCTCATGCATACAACGCGCTGACCTGTGCTGTTGCTGCTGCCACAAGAGATTCAAACACAACCCTGCGGTCACTGAGGGGCCTGGACAACAGAATTCAGGCATCCCAGACCTAGACAGACAGGCTGTAGTTGCAAGATTTCCACCTTCAATAGGTTTATTTAATGAAAGGGGAAAGAGAAACATTTAAGCAATTAATTTTTCTGTTGCTCCTTTGCATCTTGGTAATTATCTCAGTTATTGTGTGTTGATTCCAATGAGCACATACATGCTTTTCTTAATCAACAGCAAAATTCCATCTCCTTCAGCTGAAGCAGTGTTGGTACATAAAGAGTAATACTGAATTGCATGTTTGAGCACTGCTTGCAGTGCAAAGTACATACAAGGAACAAGAAATGTTACTCTTGTATGAGCTCAGGGCCCCCATAAAACATAGCAAAGTAAAGAAGTTTAAAACCCCTGAAGAATCAAGCAAGGGTGGAGTGTTGGAAATTCCATGGATCGGCTACACTGGTTGTCCTTATTTTCAGCAAAGGAACAATCACCAAAACCAAAATGAACTTTTCAACCTGTACCCCATGCTTGTTAAAAGCCTGGAGCTGTGTTGAAAATCTGACAGCATAAACTGTGTAAGTCATGACTTTGAAAACCTGTTAAACATGTAGAAAATGGGCTGAAGAAAAGGCAGAGCATCCATACTCCTGCATCTTTGGCTATAAATGAAAGAGGGGTGCATAGTTCTTGATCTAAACTCTTTGCAGGTGGTCTTGTGTAACTTCACATCCAGCAATCCAACCAAATACCCTCCCTTCAATTTACAGATGACTTCAGTGGAGGTGAAAAACATTTCTGACACTTGCACAAGGTCATGCTGTAACTCACTCAGAAAATATCAGGGATTCTGTACTTCTTGACCTGTATCTGAAGGTGAGGCTCTTTCAAGTGCTAAATCAAGTAGGTGTAAAATCATATGAGTGCATTGAACTTCCTGTTACCTTTGATGAGCGATTCTCTCTCGAACACCTCCAAAGTTCAGATGGAACTTAAAAGTTGCTCAGTTATGTGACATCATGTACTTTTCAAAGGCTAAAGAAAATGGATGAGATGAAAATAGAGCTACTTGTCTCCAGAATGTAATCAGTACTCACCTTGGCATGCGACCAATATACTACAGAAAACATAAAGTGCCGGGAAATCTGAGCTAGAGGAGCAACAGAAGCACATAAGATGACACAAAAACACCAGATATAAGGTGCAACACCCTGTAGAGGGAGTAGACTGTATCCTGTATTTTGAAAAACGGTGATTATTGTGTCCTCTTGAGAGAATACCTGCAAACAGCACGTAAGCATTTGCTTTCTGAGGTGTCACAGAACACTGCCAGTGGCTGAGGCTCCTTTCTCCGTGTGGGCCGGGAACATTCGGTGTGCCCGGGGTGGGCACGTGTGCCTGACAGACTACAGCTACCTTCCTGCGCTCGCCGCTGCTAGCGCGGCCCGGGGGCTCCGGACAGGGCGGGCGTTGGGGTGGGGACCTCTTTTTTGGTAGAGCAGGGCTCCAGCAGCGGGTGGGCGGAGGGAAGCAGCCGCCAGTCTCTCGGGGCTTGCCCTGCCCGGGGCGCGAGGCTGGCGGAGGCGCGGGCTGCGGGCTGCGGGAGGGCGCGGCCGGCGGGCGCGCACACAATGGCCGTGCCGGGAGCCGCCCGCAGAGCCGCGCTGGGCGGGTCCCGCCGCCGCGGGCTCGCCGTGCCGGGCCGTGCCGCACCGAGAGGGGCGGGGTGGGGTGGGCGCACCTGGCCGAGGCAACCGGAGGCGGTGGCGGGGCAGGGGCGGGAGGCCTCGGCGAGGGGCGGAGGGCGGCGCGGCGGGCGGGCCGCTCCTCATTGGCCGCGCGGCCACACCGCGAGTGCCTGCGCGCCGGCCGGGAGCGGCCGCGGCGCTGTCGCCGCTTCCCAGGTCGCGGAGCGGCGGGAGGGCGAGCGGGTAAGCGGGTGGCGCCGCGGGAGAACCGGCGCCGTTAGCCCTGGCCCGGCGGCGCGGAGGGGATCCCCCGCCTCGCCCTGGGTCAGGTTGCGGAAATCTCCGGGGGGGGCTCCTGCCGCAGGCCCGGCGGCACGTCCCGGTTGACAGGGCAACGGAGCCACTGAGGAATGCGGCGGGCGGGCGGCTGGGCTCCGGTGGCCGCCACGGCAGCTGGGCGGCTGCCGCTGCCGGGGAAGGGGCGGGGGCGCGGGGCGCCGCTTTCTTCTCCCGGCGCTCGGGCAGGGACAGGGGAGGCGCTCTTCGTCCCGCGGGTGCCGCTTCCCTCGAGGGTGAGGAGGACGGGGAGAGCCCCCGGGGCCGGGAGGGACCGCGGGCAGGGGCGTTGACCTCCGCGCTCCTCCGCAGGGCGCGCAGCCGAGCGCGGGGCGGCTCCGGGGCGCTGGTGATGAGGGCGCCGAGCAGGGGCTGAAGCCGGCGGCGGGCGGCGACCATGACGGTGTTCCGGCAGGAGAACCTGGAGGAGCACTACGAGACGGGCGAGGACCTTGGCAGGTGGGTGCGGGCGGATGGAGCCATGGCCTCCGAGCGCGGCGGGGCAAGGGGCGAGGGCAGGCTCACACCCGCGTTGCCTTTCCACCATGTCTGAGGTGCCCTAAGAGAGAAAAGCGAGTTGGATTTGAAGTTACCGCGCCTTTGCCTTTTTAACACGGGTCTGATGAGATTTTTGGAAAGGGACAGTTCCTAAGTGGTACCTGCTCAACTCGACGCCCTCCCTTGTGCTGTGCGGCTAGTAGGGGCGAACCTGCTGTCGGCGGCACAGCTGTGGCTGTGCGAGGCTGGCTGCTGTTCGCCGGGCGGGGAACTGGAAACGGGCTGGGATTGAGGGAGGGAAGTTTGCATTGTTCATAGTGTGAAGGACTACGTTTGTATTGCGTATTGGATTTTTCTTTGAGAACGTGATTAAAGAAGTGAGAGAAGCTCTGTATTCCGTCTATTTCTGTGGTGAAGATGATTGTCTGGGCATCGCTGCTGGAGCTGGAAGTCAGATTAAGGGATGTGAGCAGAGCACTGCAGATGCAGAGCTGCCTATTTGAACCTTGATTCTTGAAGTCTGTGTAATTGTGAGCCCCTCCAAGCTCACAATATTAGTCATGCCTTGTTTTTTCAGTGCTTTCCATGTTATAAGACAGTTAAAACACTGAATTGTGTTACATGAGAGCCTTTTTCATCTTCTTTCCTCCTTCTTTAAGGAGGAATCCAATGGCATTCTGGCAAACCAATATGGCAGAATCCTTTTCTAGTGCTCATCCTGGTGATTTCAAAGCAGAGGGTCAGCGCTCAGCTGGCACAGGGCATTCAGTATATGTGGAGCAGGTGCCCCCATGTCTGCCTCTGCATACCTTTCCAGTGAAGCGTCCAGTCATAGCAAATGTTGTGAACAAGTTACTTGAATAGGCAGGAAGTTAGAAATATTTAATGATCTCTTAAAAATAAATAAAAATAAGAATAGAACAAAAACCTCAAACAACAGCAACAACAACAACTAAAAAAAGCCAAAGTACCAAAAAAACCCAAAACCCCACCCAAACAACAACTCACCAACCAAGAAACCACCCAAATTATAAGAAAGTTTATTGAACTTTATTTCTAGTAACCTTCATCCCATTTATATACAAGTTTGTTGATGTGACTTTGACAGTAAATATATACTTTTATTTCCACATAGTGTTCTGGGTTGACATTTTCATGCATCTAGAGTAACATTCTAGGACTATGTTAGACTGTGAAGTAATATTAAGTTACTGGCTAACCTGACAGGAAGACATATTTTCATGCTAAAGCAT
The DNA here is from genome assembly GCF_022539315.1 of Serinus canaria. Lineage (NCBI taxonomy): Eukaryota > Metazoa > Chordata > Aves > Passeriformes > Fringillidae > Serinus > Serinus canaria. The sequence continues at coordinate 38,123,654 of NC_066343.1, read as the reverse complement.
AATTTTGGATTTTGTGATCTAAACAATTATTTTGGCTCCTAAGATTGCTCTATTTGATTTCCAGTTGTTTTGACAAGGATACACTGTGTTCCAAAATTCAGGTTTAGGTTTCCGGACTCTTAAAAATAAAACCAGTGTTGTGCTTACAGATACTGATGAATTATTGACTTCATGGAAGACAATAAAGACACACATATTGTGGGGTTTTTAAGATTCTTTAGGGAGAAGACAATGTCAATATTCAAATTTAGAAGGTGTTAAGGTTTATGCAATTTCTCCTGTATTTTTTTAAAGAGGAAGTTTCAATGCAGTGTTTGGTCTCTGATACATATTTATAAAATAGAACAATTGCCCTTAGGCCAATTACATAAGAAGTGTTTAAATACATGTAGGTTTTTTTTCAAATAAATGTTCTTTGGAAGTCACAAGTCACATGCTCCAGAGCACAGCAGTGCAGAGCAGGCATTTAGTTTTTACAGTATGGAAAGTGCAAACACTGAAAACGTTAGGTAGTAAAAGAACAGCCAAAAAAGCCAGAACAACTGGAGGGTTTCAAACTGGCAGAGTGTTAGGTAATGGCATTCAGTTTTTAAGTGGTATATTTGTTTTATCATTTACCAACAGGGTATTACAACACTGGGGTTTTATCTATCCTAATGCTATAGAAGCTTGGTGTGCATTCTAAACCTATAATATTTTATGAATTTTAAAGTATATTAAAATCTAGTCTAGTTTTCACTGGAAAAAGAGTAAAGAAATCTAAGAACCTCGTCAATTTCATCTACATATATGAGAAAATACCAGTGGATGGTAAAACATTGTGAAATGTTTGGCAAGGTTTTACTTTAAAAATGGAATATAGCCATTTAAAAGAGCCAAAGCTTTCACTTCAGTATCATTTTAAGAAATCTGGATTATTCCAGTGTGAAATGTTGTCATAAAACCATGAGAGTAAACAAACCTCAGGATAATTGTTGTATGGTTTTTTTCAGTGGTGTTTTTAACTTCTCTTTGACCTTTAAATTTCTAGGGTTGCACAGAATACTTTTTTGTAAATCTGTCACTTTCCATTCCTCATTTACCCCTTAGCAGGTTTCTGACTGTTAGGTTTGCATATAAATGTAGTTATCCTGAGGCTCAAAACTCAAAAAACAGTGAATATTAAAAATGCTTTTGACTTTAAAATTTCTTGTATTCATTTGGGAACCCAAATTGTGAATTAATACTTCAACGAAGCAGTGATGAAAGGTTCCATTTTGCAAAATCAACAGATTTTCCTGCTTCTCTTGGAAGAATGCTTTTATTTCCTTTTACTTAGCTGCAAGCATGAAGCAGAAAAGGTGAATAAATTAACAGGCGAGGTTTTATTGACGGACTTGCGTTTCAGTGTAAAGATCCCTAAGTTCCTCGGCCAACCTGCCTTTTCAGAGAGCTCAGTGAATTTTAATTTTAATAATCTACACTGTTTTCCCTTGTAAATTATCTAAGTCTTTGTTACATTATAATACTTCTGACGGTAACTAGAATAAAAAATCATTTAAATAAGAAAAGTGTCTTAAAGAAAGCAAATGGGCTGTGTAAATTGAATTTTTGATAGAAAGTAATAAAAGAGGTTTAAGTATTGCTTATCATAAGATCTAGCATATTAGAAATAAAAAGAAGGGATGATGGTGTGCCTGACTAAAAAAATATTTTCTCTAGTTTTCTGGTGTTTTACCGTGCTTTTGCAGAAAAAGCGATAAGCAGCCATAGTCCTGTTACCAAAAAAAGTTTGAGTTTTCTTCTAGTCTCTAGTTTGTTTTCACTTATATCTGGGGAGAATAAGAAAAAAGAAATTTGCAATTGTGACTACTGGTAGAATCAACCTTATTTATTTTTCTTGCCCATACATGATTTCTCCTGACAAGTTCATGGCTGTTAAGGTTGGTTTATCTTAAGCTTTTATACCAATTCAGTCTTGGGAGACTTATGGATCTAATGCTATCTTCAGAACATATAAGAAGATTGTTCTTGATTAATGTATGGTGTGTTGCATACACTTTTTTTTTCTTCTTTTCCATCTTTCTTACAAATACGAAAATTACACGTGTTACATGTTCACATGCAGGCTACCTGCAGACGTGTTAAGTAATCATCTGACTGTGAAGTTTCAAGGGGTGGTAAACATTATCATGGAAGAGCAACAAATTTGCTAAAAGCAATTTTGTCATTTTAATTCTGCCTGCAGTTGCAGGTGGTGTGACTGCGCATTTTAAATACCCTGCTGCAGTGCTCTTACTTCAGTCTTCCCAAAAGTCAGGAATTCAAGTTCAGCAGTATTAAAAACCTCACTATGGTGAGCAAGCAAGTAAAGGCCTTCAAAGTACACTGACCCTTTCAAGGTATGTCTTTTACCTCCCATGACTGGCCTTGCTTGGGAATTCATACAGTATTGTGAGAAATGTGGTGTTGTTTAAATAATTTTAGGGGGAGTTATCCAAACTGTGTTATAAATAGATACTGTGTTTGTGTGAGTTCCTGATCATATAGACAGCTCCTTCTTCCTTCACCCCAAACACCCACGTTTGGTATTTTTGGTTGTTTTATTTTCCTTCAAGCTTTCATGTGCTTTCTAAAAGAGATGCAGCGTGTTAGGGTAAAGTTTTGGAATTGAAGAATGGTATTTGCATTGCACTGTGCTTCACAATTTTTAGATTCTTGTTGATTCAGAAAGCAGGAAGAGGGATCTAAGAGTTTTGAATGTCAGGCTTGTTTGGACCTGTTGGACTCACTAGGGAAACACTTGTAACTTGTCAGAGGAAAGCTACACTCAATCTTGCCAGTTTTGGAGATCCCTCTGACGCTGCTCGGTAACTCAGTAGTCGGAGATGCTAAGAGTAAAAAGTAGCAACCTAACCCTGCTACCTAACATACCTAACGGCGGCGTTATCAGTCGTGAGAGAAAAATGCCTAGGATTACATGCTGAAGATGTTGATAAGAGAGAACAGAGAGCTGTGCAAATATGTATTTGCATTCTGTTAGATGTTCCTCTACCTTTCAGAGTTGAGTGAAAAAATACTATTTTTTTATTTTTCCCTGGAAAATTATTTCCACTGTAAATAAGGGGTATGAAGGCTAAATGTAGAAATAGATATATATATAGGCATGAATGTATGTGGTTTTGATTATTCAGATTCTGGATTTTAGTGGCACTGCTTTTTACAGCTGCAGAGGCTGCCTGTCATCTACCCAAACACTGTAACTACACTCCACTTCTTGCACTTCTGTATTCGGAGGAAAGTAAAAGCACTGAAAAACCCCAAACAAATGAACCTGAATGGCAGCCATATTTTGACCTTCATGGCACTTTTCAGGTTTGACAATCTAAGTTAATCTTGCTAACTAGCCTATGTATTAAAATTGCCAGGCTCTGTTGTGAGATTTATAGGATGTGAAATACATTGTGACTATCACAAAGGGGATACTTCCTTTCAAAACTCTCACATTTAAAACCCATGACAAGACCCATCTTTAATAATCTTGTAGTGTAACATTTTTTCCTATGTATCAGAAAGTCACATGGGGGAGGAGGAGGACAAATGTAAAAATGATTTCATAAGGCAAAAACTGTTGCATGTGAGCTAAACTTTCTAACTGTGGTACATTGAAATTTCCAGTTTCTATATCTTTGCTCTTTGTTGCTATAAGAAAGCAAGTAACATTGCTCCATTAAAAGGCATGTGTTAACCTTCCTTTTCATCCAGCAGTAAAATGGTTAAACTGAAGAAGCAGAAGGTGCAGATCTCTGCGGTCCCATTTCCTGTTTTTTGTGCAGGCGTGGTGATAAATACTGCAAGTGTAAAATTCACTGGTTTCATAACTACTTTATTCACATTTTAGTAGTACATGATACTTAATAAAATTGAGTGGACTTTAGGAGTTTTTCAGGAAAAAGGACCTTAGAAGGAACTCAAAATGTTGACGACAAAGTTCCTGTTTGACCAGGAAACTTGGTTGATTGGTGTCTTTGTGTGCTCTTTTGTTTTTGTTTGAAGAATTAAACGTTGTGTAATTCAAATTACATCAAATAACCCTTTTTGTGCTGTTTGTGAGCCATGTACATGTTTTATCAGTTAACTCTTGGAGGAGAAGTTGATTGTTCCATGCTTGTCTTAAAGTCCTGGCTTTGATGGTTGCATGGATACTGAAAAGGAAAGTTTCTTAACTGGAAAGCATAGTTGCATAAATTATGCATCTCGAGTCACTTTGCCTCCCAGACATGCCTCAAAATGTTTCCTTTTCAGAAATGCACAAAAACCTGCAAGCTGCTGATTGTGCAGGCTGCAAGAGCTGTCACCATACAATGCCACTGGTGACAATTGCTGCCATATAAAGTGTGCTGAGAGGTTTTCTTCATGAAGAGAACAAGAAGTGCTGATGCTTTTTTGGGTATAACTTGGTCCTGCTTACTTTATTTCTTTCTGTGGGGAAGAATAATGTCTGCTTTGTATGTCCTTTAAAATACAGTGTAATAAAAACTAGAACTTGCTGATTATTCTGTGCTTTCAGTTTAAGTGCACAAATCTTTGTAAATCTAAACTCATCAGGAAGAAGATAAAAATGCTTGTCTGATTTTTCTTCTAGCCAGGCTCAGTGAGGCATGACCAGTACCAGAGCAGGCGTGTTAGGGGTGTGCTGAAACTCCAATCTATCCTTCCAGCTTTCCAGATTAGTCCTTCTGTGTTGTGGGAATTTTTAGGTGTTTGGTTCTTTTCCTCCCCATTTTCACTCTTTACAGATGTTGAGTATGTCATTTGCTCTGCTGGAATTATGTGTGCTGAACAGAAGTTGGCCCCTTTAGCCTAGGAAGGGGAGGCTGACACCACCGTTTCATGAGAGCTTTGTTCAAAGCTCAGGCTGCAGTGTTGGTGGTTGAAAGGATTGGTATCTCTTTCCTCTGCTGCGTTTCTCTGTAGGTTGTTTTGGTGTTTTTGTTTTTTTTTTAATGTAGTGCGGCTGTCAAAGGGGAAAAGTACCTACCTTATATCTAATTTATGGCAGGTGTACACGCTCAGATCAGCTGAAAGCACTGTGAAATCTCAGCCTGCCTGGAGTTGCAATTGCCTCCATAAATCTACTTCAAGTTAAATATGCAGGAGGGACGGAGATAAAGAGTCACTTTACCGCAAAAGACGAAGAGCATAAACTGACAACAAGGAAGTATAAACTGGAAATTAGGAGAACTATGGGGGGGTGCAATAGAAATTGAAGTAATCTTCACAAATGCTTGTTGCAGTTAGTCAGAGGTATTCAAAGCTCTGCCAGTTTTAGGAGGAGTTTGTGTGTTTCTCGTGAGACCCTGGCTTAATGTCCAGTTGTCTTTCTGCTTTTAACTGGCTCGGTTAGAAAACCTGTGCAACTTGTTGATACAATTTTATATTCTGAAGAAATTATGCCAGTTAATGCAGTGGCTCAGCAGCTTGTGTCCTGAATGGTAGTGGCTTTGAAGGAGCTCTGTCTCAAATAAAACTGTTTCTCAAACTCTGTTTTGTCCCCCTTGCTCAAAGATAGGTGACACAAAGGAGGATTATCTGCTAAACTTGAACAGCATTCATTGACTTGCCATGCAGTATAATAGGTCATACTTAACTGTGATGAGTAAGTGGCATAGATGGGTGAAGCTGAGAAAAGTGTAGACAAAGTCTAAAGATCTTGAAACATTTACTATTTTGTTGGTTGTCTACCTTATTCACTCAGTTTGGGAAAATGTGAAATTTTGCAGAACTGGATACAAAGGCCAGTGCCAGAGTCTAATACAGGTGATGTTGCAAAACTCTGAGATCTTGTCTAGGAGGTGGTAAAGGAAGAGTGAAGCCTACACATTTTGGTCAGTTGTTGGGTGACATTTCTGTTGGTCTTGGTAAAGTTATGGAACAGACTAATGACAGAGATGGATTGTAGGGGCAGGAATCTCTCCATATCCTTGTAAGCCTTAGTATGTCTTCCTTCCCATGTTGCTTTCAGGTCTTGTCCCTCCATCTCAAAGAGATTGCTGCTGTCCTCTTCTAAAGTGAATAAGAGATGTTAAGCTAAGGTGCTGAAGCTGTGAGCTGAAGCTGCTTGAGAAAGAAGATTTAAGACTTCAGTACATTTAGCCTTGTACCACTATGCTTGGAGTGGTATGAGATTATTAATATGCTGCAAAAATTAAAATGGTTGGTGAAACAAACTTTAGAAACTATATTTATATTTGCAATTTTCACAGATGGTTCTGCAGGCTGGAATTGAAAGGCTTCCTGTCTCAAGGAAAATGACCTTATGGGACCTGTTGAAATGAGACCAGTATGAACAGGGGATCTAAACTGCATAAAGATAGACCTTGTAAAATTAAAAGAAAGAATTACATTATATTGGAAAAGGAGAAGGCTGATAAGGATACAGTCATTGATGATATTTTGGATCAGTTTAAACACTGTCTTTCAAAGTTTCCAGGCATATTGTAGTCCTTGAGGATGTTGTCCTGTTCTGTTAAAAGTGTGATGTTGTTGGCTTGCTGGGATTTTATGGGGTTTTTTTTGGTTGTGGCCCATGTTGAGGTTGGAGGGAATATATTGTAATAGGTACTTTTCACTCAGTCCCAGAACAACTTACATGGTTTATAGCAGTGCTGTAAGGCACTGCAGTGAGTAATTCACATGGTGGCCTGCAGCCTTACTCTCTTGAGAAGTTTAATTTCCTTCCCCTTATTCCTTCCTGTTTGTGCAAGCTGATGTGCCAAACCATTTCTGCTTCCAGAGGCAGTGGTGCTGCGGAGGAAGCATTGCTCTGTGGCTGACATGCAGGTGCCTTGACCACCAGCAGCAGGGACCCTGGTGTGCCACTCTTCTAGAGCAAATCTCCCCCAGTGCCATCTCCTTGCAGGTGCAAGTCTCTGTTTGCTATGAAGCTCAGATGGTCTTGCAGGTATTTACCAGAAAGAAAAATACCTCACTGCGTAGTCATGAGCTTATGGGGATCTGTAAGCTTTATCCAAAGCTGGAGAGTTCATTGTGTGAATTATAACTGTTTTTACATACTGATTGAAATTACAGTTTGAGATTATTTTTTTTTTTCCTGAATTATACAGAGGAGTGAGGTTTTGGAAAGGATAAAACTTACTTGGGGCAATAGCATTAGTCTGTGCACTTCTTGCCTAAACAGGAGTCTAAGAGCCTGTGACTGAACTGATGTCGTGGAAATATTTTATTTCCACTATGTCTTTATTTGTGAGCTATTGATGGTATGCTTCTAAGTTTTCACGGGTTGCTTGGAGTCCTGCTTTCTGCCTGGTGTGTAAATTGGTTTCTGGACTATGGTACATTTCCTCAGTCTTCTCTCAAGTGTCACTGGTTGTTTTAGCTCTGATATTCTGGCTAGGTGTGCCTGTAGAGGTATGCACTTAGAGTAGCTGCTTTCATGCCAATGGAACTGATAGCAGAGGAACATTTTCCCCAGATCACCGTCTGTTGGACTGGTGCTCTGAAGTTGTTAACACTTATGGGACAGAGAAAAGATGTTCATTTTCTGGAAACAGGTGACTTATAACTGTCTTGTGCTTAAAGAGAAGTGGTGTGGAGAGTCATCTCTCTTATTCATTCTGTTTGCTAAAGTTTTTAGAGAAGAGAATTGAACTTCACTGCTGATACTGTATTTTGTAATCCTGTATTTCTAAAGGAGACTGAGAAAGAGAAGGCATAAAGCTTCAAATCATGGGCATCCTTTGTGATGTCTGTTGTCTGGCACTGTGCTTACTTTGCCTAGCTATGCAGGTATAACTGCAGCTAAATTCTGTGCTAACTGATAATGTTTTATTCTGACACAGTATACAATTAAGTTATTCTGCCATGTTAAGTCATTCTGTCAGGTTTAGTGGGTGACAAGGTGTAGGGGTTTCCCCCTTGTGTTGGTTTAGCTCAGCCTTGGTTTTGGTAGCAGAGGGCTCACAGACATGGCTTCTCTGAGAAGCTGCCAGAAGGTTTCCACCATGTCCAGCAGAGCCCATCCCTGATGGCTCTGAAGATGGACATGCTGCTGGCCAAAACCAGGCCACTTAGAGATGGTGGTAGCGCCTCTGTGATGACATATTTAAGAAGAAAACCAAAACAAAGTCGCAGAGTTTTTGCTCCTAGTCAGAGAAGAGGAGGAGGTGAGAACATGTGAGGGAAACATGATGGAGACACCAAGGTCAGTGGAAGAAAGGACAGGAGGTGCTCCAGAGCTGAGATTCCTTTGCAGGCCATGGTGAGACCGTGGGGAAGCAGCTGTGCCCCTGCAGCCCATGGGATCCATGGGGATGCAGAGATCCACCCCACAGCCCAGGGGATCCATGGGGGATGCAGAGATCCACCCACAGCCCATGGGATCCATGGGGAATGCAGAGATCCACCCACAGCCCATGGGATCCACAGGGGATACAGAGATCCACCCACAGCCCGTGTTGGAGGTGCCCAGGCTGGAGTGGGTGGATGCCTGGAGGAGATTGTGATCCAGTGGGAGACCCAGAGGAGAGGGAGTGCCCTGCTTCCAGGCTGGAGCAGCCTGTCCTTGGAGGGCTGCACCCCATGGAAAGAGAGACCCATGTCACAGCAGTTTTGGGAGGACTGAGTGTCCATGGGAGGGACTCCCATTGCTGCAGTTTTGGGAGGACTACAGCTCATGAGAGTGGACCCATGCTGGAGTAGTTTATGGAGAATAGTCTCCCATGGGAGGGACCCCACACTCTCACAGGGCAAGGACTCCTCTTCCAGAGCAGTGGGAGAAAACCTTGGGTGATGAGCTGATCACAGCCCCCACACCCTGTCTCCATGCGCGGTTGGTGGGAAGGAGGGAGGGGTTGGGGGAAGAAATGTGTTTTAAGGGCTTATTTTACTTCTCATTATCCTCCTCCTATTTTGTTGGTAATAAATTCACTTTATACCTCTAAGTTGTGCCTATTTTTCCCTTGGAGGGTTTTCTCATGGTTCTTATGTCAATTCATGAAGCCTTCATTAAGTTTTGCTCTCCTCTGCCCAGCTGTGGCAAGGGAGGGTAGGCAAGTGACTTTTGTGGGTGCCTGGTGTTTGGCCAGTGTCAAACCATAACATGGCTTTTGTCATAGGGAAAATAATAGTAGTGTGGATCTTACTTGGGTCCTACAACTTTGAGGCCAAGAAGTCAGCTTTGAATAACTCTGTCAACAAGGCTGGGAGTTTATTATTGTATAAGGCAAAAAAAAGTATATGAAAGTCTTGAATGGAAACGGATTTTATCTTTCAATACCTCTCTTCTTGCTGACTTGGACTCCTTTGTTGGGACACTTGGCTCCTGTTACCTTTAAGTAAGGTGATGCAGATGTAATCCTAGAGATAGACACTTCAAATTCTCTCCTTCAGCCTTCTCTTTCTTTTAGGGATTTAGTTTTGTTTGCTTTGGGTTTGTGTATGTGTTTTTGTTTTGTTGTGGTTTTTATTCCTTGCAAATACAGACTTCAAACATTTTGGTATGGGAGTGTTGACTTTGTTGGAATATTATCTGTCCGGCAATATTTTCTTATCTCCATGAGCAGGGCCATCTGCGTAGAATTGCCATTGATTCCCTGGTAAAGGAAAGCACGTCAGGGAATGGCTCTGTTCCCTAGATCTCATCTTTTCTCATGGTTTTTATTTGAAAGGGCCTTCTGATACTATTTACTTCACTTTCTTGCCTGAAAGGAGGATATCTCTTTTCCTGGCTTTGCTGCCAGTTCTAACATTAGCTGAAGAACAAACCATTCCAGATTCTATCTTGCAAAGCTGGTCTGCTTCTGCTGCCCCTTTTGTTCCTCTAGAAAGAAACCTTTACATTACTGTTCCCCATAAGGGTGTGTTAGTTCCTGGTCGCTGCTGCTCTGCCTGCCTGCGAGCCCACCCGGGGTGGCTAAGCCAGCCTAGCACCAGGGTCAGAGGATGGGATGGTCCTGTTCCTCTCCCACTGAGCAGCATTCTCCTGTGCTAGCACTGGCACCATCCTGAGCACAGCCTGGAAGCGGGAGGGGATTACAGATTGAGCTCCCTGAACTGGGTCAGCACGGGCATGTCAGACAAGGATCAGTGCCAGCCACCAGCACAGCATAGGAATGCAGGGCCCATGGGATGGGGAAGCCTCTGATTGTGACAGGTACTGGCTCAGCCTACTGAACCACACTGAAAAGCCTGCACCGTGTGCTGTGCCTCAGTGCTGTGCAGGTCCAGCCAGCTGAGACCGTGTGGAAGAGCCGCTCTGAACTGGGAAGCAAAACCTGACTGTGATTAACCCTGCACAATGAGACTGGTGACAGCACAGTCTGAGTATGTTTTCCTGTGGCAGCAGCCATAGGGTAGCCAGACAAGCCCTCCTTTGCACAGAGGTCAGAGAGGACAACTTAGAAATATATATATATATTTTTTTTTATATTCTAAATTCTGGAGTGCCCAAACGTGAATAGCTGTGAATCTGTGAATAAAAGCTGAAGGTCTGGGGAAGCAGACAATTACTTAGTTTTAATTAGTGGCTCATAAAACCATAATGTATATGGAAGTTACTAAGGCACTTAGCATGAGAGCATTGTGTTTGTGACACAAACTGCTTTGTTTGTAATGCCATGTCATCTTAAAAAGCTGCCTTTAAATCATGGAAAAGCAGTATTTTCATCGCTGGATTGAGTGACCTGTTTATAGCTCAGTGAGTTTCTTACATATTTAGTTAACATCAAGTTAATAACTGGAGGAGAAATTCCAGAATTTTTCTACACAAAAAATTACTCCACCATCTTCTGTGGAACATAAGGAGGTTGTTTCTCCTTATCCTTTAATACTAAAAGGTTAGTAATACACCTGTGTATTTTAGTGATTCTTCATACCTGGTAGAAGTAGAAAGTAAGCAAACTTTAAATCCTTTCCACCTTTAAATTGTATAATTTCTAGAGAAAGCTGAGTCATAACCTGCTTCAGGCTTTGCAGTCCATCCTCACTTCTGCTCTTAGTGATTAGGTTTCATCATTTTTCTGGCAACTATTTGAATGATCCATACTCTATGACTGTATTAAATGGGTTTTCTTCAATGATACTGAAAAAAACATTTTCTTATATTAATATTGTTTAATGTATTTGACAGGTACAGCTGTGCTGTAAAGGTGATGCATTTCTGTGTTGTTATTTGTGGCCATTCAACACAGATACCTTTGGGAGTAAAAATCTCCATAGGAGTGCTGCTTATAGGCACAGTGTTATTGCTCATTAAGATGATAGGTCATACACTACTAAATAGGGAATTTCTGGAAAGGTGAAAGGAAGAAAGGCTGTTGATTGTGACGAAAGAGTGGATCACACAAGTGAGGTCTGATAAGAATTATCACTGGACTCTTCTTTCCCAAGCTGAAGGACAAACACTGATTCAGGCATGCTTCAGAACCCCCTGCTGAAAAGAGAAGCGCATAACTCAAAACACTAGTTATGAAATAGCAGCAAGAACGGTCTTTAGCATCCCAAAAATCAAATGTTTGTTCTGCTCATGTGTTTTAATATTCACACACCAGTCTCCTGGCTTAAGATTTTCTGAGCTAGTGATAACTGAGCTTTTCTGATCAGTTCCAAGTCAGACTTATGTCACATTTGTCTTTAAACATTTAGCTAGATTAACTTACGATTCAATGTTAATTCCTGAGTTAGTTTACAAATTTCATGAAAAGCCCACAAGAAAGGGAAAATGAAGTACTAAATAACAGTAAAAGCATTTAGACTAAAGTACTCACAAGGTATATTAAGTTCTGTATTTATATGGCAATACTTAGGCATTGATTCTTAAAGTAGCTGTATGTGTACGTGTACTTTTTAATACCATGAATGGCAGTTACTTGACAATCTCTGGCTTGTTTTTTTTTCATTTTCCTGTATGTTATAGATGTAGTTATTACTTCAGCTGCTACAAGTGTGAGTACTCCACTTTTCAAAGTGTAAGATGATTTCTGAAAAGGCTTTAGCAGATGTACAGGTATTCAGACCAAATGGGTTTCTACAAGCTCCAGCCCAGGCATCATTAATAGGAAATGGGTGATATGCAGCTGCCTTGGAAGTTTTACAGCCGTACACATTCTTCCAGCTTATACACTAAATACCACTACATTTTGACATGGACTCCTCATCGGTATTTTAAACTCCATAAACTCCTAGACTTTGTTTAAAAGTATTTTCTCTAGTACTATCTAGTTCTTCACATTCTGTAGTTTGATAATTACTTAAGTATTTTGTTAAGGCATTTGAGACATAGGAACATCTCACATTTTACTTTTGTGTTGTTTTTACATCCCTGAGTTTTACCCAGAATCCTACATGTGTTTAGACTGAGTTCACTCTCATACTGGTTGTGCTCATTTTACATTTGTCATGTCACCACGTTCAGTGAATTATTATTGTTCCCACTGTAACTGCAAAGGAGCACTTCCAAATTCCTCTAGAACAGGTCAGTACTTTTTGCCTTTTAGCAATGCATGTGCCAAACGTTAGTGACTCAAAAGTGTCATTTGGGAGAGAACCACAGAATACTAAGATTTACTCAATCTAACATGACATTTCTTTTTGTGGAAGTGGGAGAGGCAATGCAGCTGTGAAAGTGTGGTACAGCCCTGCTTTTGTCTGTGTATGAGAAAGCTAAGAGCTCTTGAGCTTTGCAGTATTGCTTAGTCTCATATTAAAAAGAAAAAAAAAATTGAACATATCACAGAGCAAACTGTATAAATTACTCTCAGCTTCTCTAACTGTCTGTATAATGCCCCTGCATTTATGTCACATTGAACTATATTAGATGAAACTCTAAAGTGAAATGTAATCCTATGGTAAAATGAATTCTTAGGAAGGAACCAAGAAAAAATGTTCATCTCCTGAGCAATGAAAGGTTTTACTGCACCTGAAGTGTGGAAGTTACAGCCTTTAGATATTATGCTTTTGCTTACAAAGAAGTAGCCAACAGCTGGGGTTTTTTTGTTGTTGTTGGTTTTGGTGTTTTTTTTTTTAACCTTCCTTTCCCTCAATGTAATTGCTGTTCCAACGAGGCAGTAACTGGATTGGACAGCATAAAAATAGTGTCTGACCATTACTCAGTCTTTTGTATGAAGTTTCAGCAGTGCTGATAACTTGCATTTCTTGTCTTGTCTACTGGCACAGTGACAAGTATGCATGTTTGGTGTTACCCAGACTGTACAAGTGAGTGCTGGATAGACAATATGAAACTGGAGACAGAGCTGAATTGTTTATATACATACAGGAAGGAGGGAAGGTTTTGTCTCTGCCTGTCTAGTGTTTGCCTCTCGCCCACCTATTCAACATGTTGTTTGTTCAAAGTGCTAGAAAAAGCAGGGAAGAGAATTTAATTTTTGACTACTTTCAGAAGAATAATTTTGTCAATTTCTTACAGCCATGTGTAAAGCTGTTAGTGTGTCTCTGTTTTGTATCTGCAGTAATCCATGGGTTTCCAGGAGAACAGAATCATCAAACCTTCAGTAATGCTTCCAGCTTTTTCAGTGTGCCTTTTCTTCTGAACATCTGCTGCCAACATAGACCCAGAGCACTTTACTCATTCAAATTTGCATTCCAAAACCCAAATGTGAATATAAGAAAAAGAATCTGACATCAGAATTCCTGCTTATGCAAAAGAATCTGTTTTTTTTCCTAAGAGTTACAGAACTCTGTAAAAGCATGTAATATCTCTTTGTTCTGGTTAAGAGTAACAAAAATCTACTTATTTGCCTGACAACTATGCCACATCAATCCATTGACAAAAGTGTAATTTAGAATGAACAAGACAGTACTGGTAAACACATTGATGTGAAGTTCCTTTTTGTTTCTGTGTACAGCTTATGACTTGGAACACTTTTCCTATTTGTACACAGATGCCAGGTTTTCAGTGCCAAGAATGTTCCTTTCATACACTACAAAGTTCTAGCAACTGTGCAACTCCTCTTTCTGGCAAGGACTTTGTATGTGCTTTAGAGTTAAATCCTTCTTCTTTTCTGCTTCATCTCCCCCGCATGCTTTCATTCCTTGACCTTCAGTTGCACTAAACTAATTTTCAAGAGCACGGTTTGACCTAATTGCTTAGCAGAGTATGATCATAGAGAAACCCATATATTGTCTGATAACCCTGTGGACATAACTTTAAAGTCATGTGCTCCTTTGGAAGAAGATGACCACATGGATTGCAGGGAGGGCTGTGTGCTGGTGCTCTCTGTGGAGGATTTAGTAGCTGCCAGATCTTTCTCTTTCTTTCATAGTCTAAAATACTATTGCCATGCCACCTTTTCTTCTGGAAAAACCCTATCCTTCATGCTGCACAGAGCTTCAGAAAGATAAACTCTTAAATCTGTGCCTGTGTTTCTGCACTTTTTTTTATACTGGGCTTATGTGCAGGTGTAGTGTAAATTTGAAATGCTGTCATGATTTGGAAGCATGTAACTAATAAGAGGTCATAAGTCAAAGTAGAACAAGAGATGCAATGACAGCTATTAACCTCCATGTTCTGAAAGCACAGCAGCAAGCAAATGTAGGAGGAAGAGGGAGCATGATCACCTCATGTCAGCAGTGCCTTCCTTAGCTGCACCTTGCTGCAAACCTTCTGGTGCCTTTTCAATACTAGTGGTACTTTCTGCCTAGCTCATCAGGGCCATCTCTGAACAAAACATGAAGGTGTATTCTGCTGCAGAGTGGAGCTTTCATTTATTGAAACCTGTGTTACCTGCCCTTGCTCACTGTGTGGATGAGTGTGGGGCTGCACTGTAACGGGGCTACCCTGGGAAGAATCTCCTAATGTACTTCTAGTTTAAGCTTTGTGTAATGGTAACATAAATGAGAGCCAAGTGAAAACATGTTTTCTCTGCCTCCTTTGTAAGGTAGATGGAAATTGCTTTCAAGTTCCTTGTGTACGTCTATCTGTACTAAAACAAGCCACAGATTAAGTGGAGGCACAGGAGATTTGCAAGCTTATGGAGTAGCCTAGTGACAGAAAAATTCACTTGCTAAAATAAGACCTTCACTGTCAAGTAGAAAGTGTTTTAGGAATATTAAAGTTGGTGATCTGCAATGTACAGTGCAAGGAAGAACATCATTGTTTCCTAGCTGCTATTGGATTCATTTTCTAAATAAAATCATTTTGAGATATTAATTTTTATCTTTTCTTGCAGAAATTATTGTGCCTCTGTATGAGATTTTATTTCTTGCATCGTACAGAATTCAAAGCAGGAGGTTTGAGTTGTATTGAATTGTATTTGACTTGTAGCACTTAGTAGTTTCCTTTATGCTGTCACCATGACTGCTTTTTGCAGGGAACAAGAAAGCTGAGGCAGGAGAGCTCTTCTCACTGTCTCTTTCCTTTGAAAAGTAGTAAGCAAACTACAACTTTTTGTTGTTTATGTGCTCCAGTATTAGATAGTTTTTCAGTCGTTTTTGTAACTCCTTTTTTAAAAAGTTGATGCACTTTAAGTGTCTTGTGTGTACTGCATTTTGTGTGTTGCCAAGGATGTCTTTTCAAGTTAATATTACTCATTTTATACAATTCTGTTGGTCTGTAAAGTTTACAGCCCATGGCCCTTGAGCATACAATGTTAAGTACTATTGTAGCAGATCTTTTAGAAGCAATGAGAGGGTAAAAGCAAGTGGGACTGTATTTGTAAGGGAGATGAATCCCTTTTTTTCTTAAAAATAGAGGTGAAGGGGAAAAGGACTGTGTGTCTTTTTGTAGAGACATGCAGGATCTCTGGTAGTTGTGTTTCTGTGCTTGGTTTTTCTTCCATTTTTACCATACATGTACTGTTATTGGTATGTTTTGGTAGGTCTAGTGTTTAGTCAGCTGCACAAAATTACTAGATAATGAAGTTCTGTTCCTTCAATTCTCTTCCTCATTTGGATGTAATATGAATTTTTAAACTACTTTTAACATTTAAACACAACTTTCTTCTATTTGCTAAATAGTGTTATCTTTAATACTATTTGTGTCTGGTGGTTTTTCATACATTCTCAAGAATGACAAGTAGCCGGCATAAAGAAAAAGAAGGATCTTTTGAAACCATTTCTTAGATCATTTAGACCTGAAACACTGGGAAAAGCAAGATAACATAATGTAATATCTATTGAACAGATAATTGAATCCACCCTCTGGGGAAAGGGGATGAGCTTTATGGATATGGTTCCCATCACCTTGTTGGAAGTAATCAAATGTGCCTGAGAGTGTTTAAGTTGCATGTACCTGCATGGAGGCAGTTACTGCACATTTCTCAGATACATGATGTAGCCTTATGTTGGCATGAGAGCAGGTTTACTCCAGTTTCACTACAGGTATTTATAAAGGCTTGTCAGGGGGCTTGCTTTATAAAAAGCAAAGAGCTGCAGGTTTCAGGTGTGCTGCCTGGATTGCTGGTATTGCCCTTATCTTTCCAGTAGATTCTTGTATTTCAAGATTGCACCAGGGAGAAATGGGTTAATCTTTGTAAAGCTCAGACTAGGTTGTTAAGCACATTTGACAGCTTGTTTGTGTGTAGCTTTTTAAAAATCAATTGTGTTCTACCCATTGTTCTTCCTTCTCTTTCTTCCTCCTTGAATTAAGGTTCAGTTGTTTCTGTACACCATCAGAAGCAACACATCACTGCCTTCTGGTCTGCCTTGGATGTTATCTTTGGTTACATTTGCTTTTTGCCCTCTGCACTTTGGCAGCTATTCAATGTCAACATGATATTCACTTCCTGATGCCTGTTGGATATTTTCCTTGACTTTATCTCCAAGTGTCAAAATGCACCATGCTGTCCTTAATCACTCAATAAACAGACAGGAGCTGAGATTTTCCAGGATGTTGAAAGGTTGAAAACATCTTTGGATTTAGTCTGTAAGCATCTCCTCTGCCTGTGCTGTGCTTTTAGCCTATTATTTGCTTCCTCAGAAAGTTGACTTGTTCAGTAACAAGCCCACCTTGGTATACACAGTGAATTCTTGTCAGCTGAGTTTTGTGGTTGCTGTTTTCTTAAGGTTGATATAGCTATTTTAAGCAAAAGTTATTGGAATATCAAAAAGAGAAAAATCCAACCTCCCCAGCACCTCAGCTTAAAAATCAATCACAAGACAATAGTGAAGCTGGGATCATTGTCATCAGAAAAAATATTAAAGGGAAATCTTATGTATATTAATTTTTAAATTGCTAATTATTGATATTTCTCTTGGTTATTCATAAGTAAGTGATGGAAAATTTCATTTCTCTGTAGACATATTTTTTGTTCTGAAAATTGGACAGTAACTGTTTTTGTACAGGGTATGAAGATGCTGAGAAAAGAACTGGTGTCAATATCTTAACATTTTTCAGATTCATCTGCATTTCATATTTTTTACATGCTTTTGAGAGGTCTCTAAAGGTTAATTTACAGTCTCTTCTTTGCCATTTGCAGTTGCTGTATTGCTTCTAAACAATGCAGTTTTAGGTGTTTGGGATGAGCATTCCATTGTGGTTTTGGTTGGACGAGGTTACTCTGATTCTGTCTGAAGAACTATTTCAGAGATGGAGCTATAAAGTGGCCTTTTGATCTGATCATAATTGACGGGGTCTCTGGTGTCGAGATGACCCCGAGGTGTGAGAAAATCTCTTTTTCTCAGCCCCAAGACTAAAGAAGAAGACTCAGGACTCCTTGGCTCTCGGTCTGCAGGTGTTTATTTTCTGTTATCTATACATTCTTTCTCTGACCTGCTAAGATCTGTCCAGCATGTCGGTTCATGGCACACTGACCGCCTTGGGGTGGTGTTATCTTTTTGTACTAAAAACTACGTGTACATTATTTACAATAATTTCCCAATACCTATCACCTATGTTAGACAGTTTGTCTCTAAACCAATCCAAAAGTCCATCACAGCAGAAGATGGAGGCTAAGAAAAAGAAGGAGAAAAGCTGGACACACCCAGATTCCTCTATCTTGCCTCCTGAACCCCCATTCTAACAACCCAAAATGCTACATTTTCACCCAATGATAAATTCACTATCATTCTATTCAAACTCTTGTGGCTTGTAACTCCTGACACTAAGTTGGTAATTGTTTCCATGGGCTAAAATCAAAGGCACAGGTGTTTTTGACTCTGTGCCAAGGTCTCTGAGCCCCCTGCCAGGGTCTCGGGTCCTCCAGGGCAGTCAGAGGAATTTCCTGGGTTCCGACACATAATGAAGCAACTGTTGAATTAATCACTTTTTTCCTTTGGAGACACCAAAGCTGGTCCTGCATACAACATCACTATTGTCTGTACAAATCTTCCTGCTGAAGTACCCAAGCATTTAAGCTGCACATCAATATTCTTCTGGTATTAGAAGATGATGTAATAAAGGAGTACCTTTATTGTTTTATTTCTGTTGAATTTCAAGTTACAGGGACAGTTATGCAGATGAACTATTCTGCTCACTTGAAAAGGCCTTCACAGCTATTGCATGATGGCCCCGTAGCTTGTTTCCTCTGGAATTTGGGTATAACTTGTCAGCAGTGAAAGCTAACAAAAATATTTAGAGCTGACTTTGTACTATTTAACGTGGAAGGTTTGGTTCTGTTGCTGTAAAATCAATGTAACAAAGTTTAATGTTTTCAGTTCTGTCTTCTCAGCTTCACAGCTCAGGGAGAAAACCACCTACAGGGAAAACTTTCTGACCTATTTTGCATATTCTATTGGTCTTAATTTAAAATCACAAGCTTATATTTGATTTTAGGCGATCCATCTCTGTCCTATATAAAAAATCAAATTTGATGTTTCCATAATATTATCCCAAATGTAGTGAACTAGCTATAATTAATTTTAGTTTTGTTTCTTAACCTGAGAGTAATTAATTTTCTGTGGTTGGAAGAAACTGAGCAGCCTAGTTGCAGTGACCATGCACTGGTGGAGTTTGTAATCCTGAGGGATATGGGTCAGATAAGTAGTAAAATTAGTTTCCTCACC
The DNA here is from genome assembly GCF_022539315.1 of Serinus canaria. NCBI lineage: Eukaryota > Metazoa > Chordata > Aves > Passeriformes > Fringillidae > Serinus > Serinus canaria. The sequence goes on along the minus strand of NC_066343.1, from coordinate 38,104,697 downwards.
TTTGGAAAAGCAGACTTTCAGCCCTTCAGAGAGATAGTCAGTGGGCTCTTCTGGGAAACTGCCCAGAGGATCAAGGGAGTGCAACAGAGCTCACAGATATCTGAGGAAGTCTTCCATAGAGCAGAAGAGCTGGCTATCCCCAGGAACAAGGCAAGGAAGGCAAGAGACCAGCATGGCTGAGTAGGGTGCTGCTGGTCAAACTAAAGGGAATGAATCAAATGCAGAGGCAGTGGCAAATGTTTATACACTGTGTGATGTAATAGGAAAATTAGTTAAACTGAATTGTGGAAAAATACTATTTTGGGAGGACTAGGAGTTGAAAAATTATAAATTGATAATAACTTGCATAGAGAAAGCTGATATTGGTCTCAACATTACTACTTTTTAAAATTTTATTCATTCTCCTGATTTACTTCAGATATTTGTTTAATGCATGGCCTACAAAGGCTTTAACTTTGGAGAAGAGCTTAAAATTCAATGAAGCTATGATCATCCCTGCTTTCATTTTTTGGAGTTCTGGTAGTATATTTTTTGTACTACCCTAGTGATATTCACCAAAGTTTATTCCTTCTGCTAGTCATGTGGCAGATGGGGAAAAGACTCCCAGCATTATAGCACGCAAAATCATGTGAGGCCAGGAAAAGTGACTGTTTCGTGGGGACTGCCTGGTTTCCATGTGATTCTCGGTGTACTGTAGCATCTGCAGAAGATGTTGCTGGTTCTCGCTGTGATTCTGGTGACCCTGTACTTGTGAGAACAGTGTGTTTGTGCACAGGCAATGCCAGTGCTTCGCTTCTGCAGCGCGCTCGCTGTGTGCCACCATCTTTCATGTGGGTGCCACTTCGAGCCCTTCTGTCTTATTATGACTTTAGTCTTATTATGTCCCCACCTCTGATAAATTGTCTTCTTTCAGCACCATGCTGAAATGGTTGTGTGCAGGGATGTCTTACAGCTGCCTGGTAACTTGTCCCGTGTTGCTGCTACTGGATTGCATCCTCCGAAGGGACCTGGGTTTTTGAGGAATCTTTGTTGGGAGGTGTTGATACTCACTGTGGAGTCAATTTATATTTGTATCCCTCACAAAGGTTGTGTCTGGCTGTTTGCAGCAAGGCCTGTGCTTACTTTGTTCACTCTCAAGGGGAAGCCTAGAGTCACACGTGTATTAGGATTTCATCTTGTTCACTCAAATGTTCTTTGATTCACAGTTTGAGTTAAATGTTCTCGGATGCTGAAGTTTTGTTTGGTTTGGTTTTTGGTTTTTGGTTGGGGTTTTTTTTGTTTCCATGTGTTGAGAAAGCTTCCAAAAAGAGCAATAAGTAGCTTCAGTTGTACATAGTGAATGCATTGAAAATGACAGTGAATTTGAGCCTAAAAGCTGTTTATAAAACAGCTGAGACTCAATGGTGGTGTTGCCAAGACAATAAAAAGTAATTCAGAAGCTTTTCTGACTTTTTATATGATTGTGCAGTTTCAGAAAGGAAGGTGTTGGAGGATTCCCTATTCCATTTGACAAATTCTGATGTCAAGCCTACAAGTTGATTTTTGACTGCCAACCCTGCAGAAGTGTACTTGCAGCAGCTGAGCTCAGCTCTCTGGCTGTCACCACCAACACACTATCACTTCTGCCAGCTAGACAGTCTTATGGTTACACTTGGAGTAACACCTGTGCAAACTCATTAATTGCTAGAAAAATTTCACTGATGTCGCTCTAGGAAACAGGAAGAGAGCAGTCTGTGTTTTCTGGCAATCTTTTTTGGTTTTGCCTCTGAAAACTGATTTTCCTTCCGGCACATTTTTGGCATTCAGCCATGAGGAAGCTGTGAGGCCATGAGGAAGCAGCTCTTGCTGCCAGAGAAGCACCTGACCTGTGAGGGGAAGGAAGATTTTAACATGCAATTGTTGCTCTGCAGATGCAACCTTGTGTGCCCCTAGTTTTTCTGGATGTGCTACCAAGATCATTAGTCTTCCATTAGTTTTTTTTTGTGGCTGCCAAGGAGTAGCCACATGGTTGCTCAGAGCTGGTCAGAGTAAAAGTACTGCACAGGTTGCCATAAAAAACAGTATTTTCTGCAGTGAGAGACAGTCCATCCTGAATCCTGAATTGCATGCCAGCACACTTGCCAACACACTTGCCTTCCAAGTGCAAGAGAGTCAAGGGCAGTTAAGAAACCAAGATATCCTGGGAGCCCAGTCTTACTTTCTTTGGGCAAACAGGGGTTACTTTCTTTGTGCTCCAGACTCCCAAACTACATACCAATAAAGATGATCCCCTGTTGTGACAGGTGTGTGTCATCTGGCATCCGGGGCAGTGGTCTCAGTGGGGCAGCAGTACCTCTGGAGGGCTGCCTGTTGCACCCTCGGCTCTTACTTTTAGCAGTAGTCCCAGCAGAAGGGAGTGATCCAGAGGTGATACTGGCCCAATCTACATCTCATCCCCTCTTCACCAGTAGCAGGGCCTGCCTCAGGACCCCCCGGCTCTGCCTGGTCCTTCAGCAGCTCCTGATCGGTGCAAGGAAGAAACAACCATTTCTGACATCCAGAGTCTTGGAACTTGGTGAGATTGACTGGGCAGCCAGAATAGTTTCAGAAACACAGTAGTGTAGAGGGACAGCAGGATTCTGGTTTGAATTTTGCATGCTGAACAACTGAGAAGAGGTACAAAGTGGCCTTGAGGCAGGTTACTGAGACACCATTAATAGGAAGGGATCCATCCTGCAAAACACTGGGCTGTCTCCTGGCTTCATGGAGCTGTGTTTGAGTGCTAACTTCCTGACAAGTAGCTATTGCTGCCTTCTCTAGCTGGGTATGAGATCTTATGGGAAATGAAATGTGAAAATGCTGCTTGGCACACTCTGGCAGCACAGGTTTTTTTACCCAGCATAAAAAACTCCTTCTTAAAAGATATGTTTCCCTAGAATAGAAAAGGACTATTAAAATTTGTTGTCCTGCATCACACTATTTTGCAAGGCCATTTGTGGCAAATGTACTACCACACTGGTCTCTTTCTGGTAGTTCCTTGTTGACATTTTAATGTGAAAAAGAACAAAATTAGGCTTGTCACCAGGGGAGAGCACATTGTGCTGGCCTCCCTGAGACAATTTGTGTTGGACTGGAAAGCTGGTGGCTGGCAGAAGGAAGGGCAGGCTGCTTACAGTACTGGCACAGGAGGTCTGTGCAGAAAGCAGTCACGAGGCACATTGTCCTCTGACACAGTGTTTTTATTAGAGTTGGGCTTCTGTGAAAGAAGCAATAGCAGTTGCTGCTAAGGGAAACCTTGCTCCAGGTAATGTTTCGGGCAGATGAAATTTACCCAGATAAATGCTGCTTAATGACAGAAAAAGGAAGGAAATGCACAAATGGAATTTGTATTCTTGAAGCCAAAGTAAAATGCCTTTGTGAACTGCATTTGTAACATAAAATTAATAAAAATTATTTGCACCTTTGCACTAGTTGAGCTTGTGTCATTTCTGTTTCCATTGTCGAGCAGGCACCAGATTCAAGAAAACTTCAGGAATTTGTGCTGTTTAAGATTTGAAATCTTAACTTGAAAAGTCTGTGTCTAGAAAATCAAAGATCAAAGTAGGTGGTGGTTTGGAAAGTGAAATATTTCAGGATTGCTTGCCTCTTATTTCCGTGTGCAAAACTATGTAGTAACTACAACAAAAACATTTTCCACAAAGCAAACAGTCAATTGTGGACAATTTTTTTTTCTTTCTTTTTAATTAGAATACCATATACTGAATGAACATCTGACCAAAACTTTCCAAACTTTCTGAACTTTACAGCTTTGTTGCAGGGTTAAAATCAACTAAAAGCCCTTTATATCCTTCCAGCATGTCTACAGTACTCTGCCCTAAGGCCCTGAAATCTTCAAAGTAAGGAGTTAACACTTCCAGGAAGTGAATTCGTGGTTAATTTTTGAGGAAGTTAAAATAGCAAAAAGAATGCAGTAAAATACCTTTAGAAGGATGGAGAGGGAACTGATGTGCAGAGAAAGTTCATTGGAAATACTGAAATGCCTCTGGGTGATTGGTTCTGCTTTTTTTCTGGGGCCTTGCTTATCTTCAATTTGCATGCAGGGGCTCCTGAGTAGAAGCAAAATGAGGAACTTAATGTAGGGACTCACTGCTGGTGATAACAATAGGAAAGAAGCTTACAACTCCTTGCTTATCCCTAACTCTTAGGGATGGATTTGGATACTGCTTTCTACAAGGGTACTAGCCTTTTGTTTGAAAGCTGTGATGAGAAGACCAGCTTTCTGGAGAAATACACTCATTGAAGCTCCATTTACAAAGTCATTTATTAATTCAAAAATAATTGTTTTATTTTGGAGCCTATTTAAACACATTTTATCTCCCTTCCAAATGTTTCCAAGTCACTGTGCTTGCTTTATCTCTGGTGCAGTATTGCTTATCCATAGCTTATGAAGCACAAGGGTGGAGTGTGGCAAAGCCAGGTTGTGTTCCTTTTTTTCAGTTGTATTAATTATCACTGGTAATATTCATTGAGCATACTCCTTGCATTAATAAAAGGGTTATCATTGGTTACAACAGTCTCTAGCCTTTCCTTCAGTGTAATAGTTTTTTCTAGTGTTCATAATGATCATTGAAATAGGCATGTGGACTTCTGACTGCTTCGAAACACTGACTGCTGAGGTGAGAATGGAGATGGTCAAATCTTGCATACAGGAGAGAGCTTCTGTGTACAGCATACAGTTGCAGAAGTGGGATGCCTTCATGCTCTAGCTTCATGCTTTATAAAACCATCTCTAGAAATCACTTAATGCATTTCTCTGCTTTAAAAGAAGATCAACTGGGCTACCTGTAAATATAAAGAAAGGTTAGTGGCATTTTCTACATAACACTGAAAAATGAAACATTCAGTACTCTTTCCTTGACTAAATGCATACTGCTTTTTTGTGATAAATAAAAGTAAGTTCTTATAGGCAGAAATCATGTTTAAAAACATGCAAGGAATATTGGATGTTTTTTGAGGGAAAGTATATGTCCTGCTATTTTTTTTCATGCAATGAAAGAGATCCAACAGATGAATAAGGTGATGATGCATCTATTTCTCATATGAATTTAATTCAAGCTTTTTAATTTTCAGTGCTCTGTTCTTATTTTTCATTTAAGTTCTGAAAATGTTAGATAATCAGACCTCCAAAAACTGGATGTTTTTCCTGTATTCTCAAATTCTCTCTAACTGGAAACCTCATACATTTTCCACAAGGAGCACTTATGCAAATAAAATGCGTGCTTAACCTGGGCCCGTGTAATTATTCAGCAGTCATGCTCCAAATTTGCTCTCTAGTGCTGTACCACAGCACTTCCAAACGCTACCAAAGGAAGAGAACACTGTGTTTTTAATGAAGTGAGCTGGTTTTGGCACCGGTGATTTTCATCCATTACTTTCAAAAGAATGCTGTGATTGTTGCTGCAGCACAAAGTTGTAATAGAATGTATTTCCATGTTCAACAAAACCAAAGTAATAACAAGCAGCCATCTTCAGCTCAGCATATTTTAACATAAAAGCTGCATAGATTGAATTGCTAGGGCATAGGCTTTATTTTTCCTTAAAGGGAGGGATTTGGCTAGAAGTTAGCTATATAAAAAGTAGAATAAAATGCTTGTCACTGTCTTTTCTCCTGGCTTCAGTGATTGAGTCTGTACTGTGCTCTCAGACTGGACAGCATACAGGTGCTGCAGTCCTCTCTGTCTTCCATGTTAGAGCTATCTGCATGCAGTAAGACAAAGAAAAATTATTTTAGTGTGTTTTTGGATACTTGTGCCATTTATTTCAGTTATGGTGAGACTGTTGATAAAGAGAGGAAGTAAATAAAAAAACCCTAAAGCTAACCTGAAGGAGTTATATTTACATCTTTGAAAGAATAGTGGATTGAAATTAGAAAAGAAATGTGAAACTTCAACAGAACAGAATTTCTGTGAGGGAGATATCTCAGCAAATGCAGTTTGTACTTTAAATGTAGCAGTACTTAAAATGAACTGAGTTGGACCCAAAAGCAGGTGGGTAGGTAAATGTCCAAGAATTTCCCACTGAAATACTATTGCTTAAGTAACAGATTATTTTTTTTTTAATACATGTGAGAAGGGGAGGATGTAGGGAAGGGGGAGATAGATAGTTTCTATATTGATGCTGATTATCCAGCAAGATTTGTAGAGCAATCCTTTCACCCATGTTGCAGATGGATGGGTAACTGTGTGATGTGTTATCTGCTTAAGTGTTTAACATCTGTTTAACTGTTAAGTTAAACTTAGTCTATGTGCATATATGCTCTTACTTTTTATTTATTCATTAAAAGAGCTCTAACAAGTAATTAAACTATCTAAATAAAAGGGAGTAAATAACCTTGAAAGCAGCAGAATTGTATTTTTAATGAGGTATGTGGAAGCTTCAAATTAATGGCTTAGGTTACTGTAGATCTACTTTTTTTGGTAGATTAAAGTATTTGCTTAAAGCTGTGTGTGTTAACTTGAACATGCAATGACTCCATCAATTTCATACCTCCATAGTTGAGAAAATAATAGGTGCTGACTATTTCTATCTCCATACTGAATAAGCCCTACTTAGTGGTAAAAGTACTGGGGGAGCGTGAATATCATGTTTGGGATTCAGCACTCTGTTTAATCCAGAACAGAAGTGTAATTATCAGGATGGTTTGGGTTTGGTTAGTTTTCCTTTTCAGTTGTGTTTTTGGTGTGCTTTGCCATTTTATTGTGAAGGTGAGTTAGGTAAGTTGGGAGGAAAGTGAGCATCAGGCAGAGAACATAGTATAGGCAACAAGAGGGTGATTTGGAGAAGGGCATCTCTCCAAATCTCTCTCATTCATCTCCCATTAGGAGAGACTTTGTGGGGAGTATTGATTCATTTCTTTAATTGAGCTTCTGCAAGAGATCTGAATACCTGGCCACTGTGCTGGAGTCAGGTGACTGTGTAAGGACAGGAAAGAGCAGTAACAATGAGAGCAGAGCTGAAAGGAATGAGGAGAAATTTGTAATTTTTCCTAGTTTTGGACATCAATGGCTTGAAGACTAAGATTTATTGAGATACTGGAGAAGGTGGACTTGCAAGTGCTGAAGCTGGAGATGAAGGTGGAGGTCTTAAAAATCTGAGATTTAGACAGCTGAGTGAGGAATATAAATACAGGGGACTGACAGTGGTGGAAATCATTATAAGGAAACCTTTCTCTTGTGTTAAAAGAACACAGTGAATAGGATGAAGAGGACTGAAGCTGGTAAACACCAAGGGTAAACAGCCTATGAAACCATACAGCTTGTTCAAAAGTTAGTTTTAATAAAAAATGAAAGACAAGCAAGTGGTATTTCATTTGTATTGCAGAATTTTGACCAAGAAAGACCACAAACCACAGAGCAGAAGAAACGGAGCACACTGCACAGTGTGGCATTCCTTGCTGCAGTGGGGAGAGAGAGAGCAAGGCTGGTGTATCCCCTGTATTGTGACCAGGGGTCCCAGTCACTGCCATGGGGGCAGGAAGGACAGGAGAGGGAATACTAGGAGGTGCTGTGTTCCAAACTCTTTTAAATCTTGGGCTTGTCAGGTTTGTTGCCCCTTCAATTGTTTCTAATCAGGAGGTGGAATAAACTCATGGAAGAGTTGCAGCTGTGTGTTAAAAGTAACAAAGCATTTTATTCAAAGGTCTTCATTTGAAAGCAGATGCGGCATTGCATTTAACAGATGGGAGCTATTTCTGTGAATCTTGAAGTGCTTCCCAGAATGATTCCATTGTATCAGTGTTGAAAAGAGAAATTTGCCCTGAGAAACAGTTTGAAGAATTCTGAGTGATTTCTTAAATCTTATCGTGTATTCACTGGCATTAAGTTTTACACTTTTAGATAGTGTTTTGTATGAAGTTTTGTCATGTCTTGATCATAAGGTAATGGTTTCATGTGTGGGTTTTTTTCATTTACTTTTCACATGAGTTTTACAGCTCCCTCTTTCATTGAATATGAAAAAGAAAATTATAAAGGTTATTTTTAATGCCATAAGAAGTTTGAAGACAACTTGGGAAAACAGAAATCAAATTACTTTACAGTTGTCTAAACTGAGGGAAATTGAGTCATTGGAAGTTCTTCTTGCCATGAAAAAAAATGAAAAGTCAATAAAAATGTTAACCTGAATTTAAGACTAACTAATGAGGCACATAGAAATACAAAATTTAGGCAGAATCAAAGGTCAAGTTTAAGGACTGATCAGAACTTAAAGATGCATCTTTCTCACACAGCATTTTCTTCTGAGCAGGTGGTTTTCAAAGGGCTTAGTGAAATTTCTATTACGTTATTGAGCTGTTACCTGCCAATTTGAGTTTATGGATGTTAACTCTTATTTAAAGTCCTAGGCAAACTTCATTGTCTAATATTTTTAAACAATTATGAAATGACTTCATAAGCCTTGACTGTCTCACAATTGCATGCTTTGTGTGGCAGTTTAGATAATAAATATTTGTTGAAATACTGCACATATTGGAAAACAGAGCTTTCCATTCTTTGCTGTAACCCCCATAGTCCTCTTCCTCATTCTTTTGAGCAATAGTATCTTTAAATAGAGATAAATTTGAGTTCAATGCAAATAAATTGTTGAGAGGTGATGTTCTTATGATTTGTTTATAATAAATTTGTGATAGGTATTTCTGTTTTAATGCTTTGTTGTGATTTAATATCTTTGCCTTTACTTTGGCAATCGAAAGGGTCTAGAGCATTAACAATGTTCACAGACTCATGTAATATGCTGAGTTGGAAATGACCTAGCAGGGTCACTGAGTGCAGCTCCTGGCCCTGCACAGGACATCTGCAAAAAACACGGCATGTGCCTGTGTGTTGTTCACATGCTTCTGGAACTCTGTCAGGCTGGAGCTGTCACTGTGGCCCTGGGGAGCCTGTTCCAGTGCCCAAACACCCTCCTGGTATGCAGCCTCCTCGGGCACAGCTTCAGGCCTGAAGGTGCTGTCACTGGTCACCGCAGAGGAGAGATCAGTGCCTGCCCCTCCTCTTTCCTTCCTGAGAAAGTGATAACTGCAGTGAGGTCTGCCCTCAGTCTTCTCCAGGCTGAACAGATCAAGTGGCCTCAGCTCCCCCTCAAGGCGCTTCTCTATCCTCATGGCCCTCCTTTGGACGATCTCTAATAGCTGAGTGTCTTTCTTACATTGTGATTGAACATCATTTACTTGTTCCTGTACTGTAATGCCGGACTATGTACTGACAGACTGAGAGAGTCAGCCTGGAAAAGAGAAGGTTCTGCAGGGACCTTACAGCAGCTTTTCAGTACCTGAAGGGGGCTTAGAGGAAGGCTGGAGAGGAATTTTTCACGAGGGCATGTAGTGATAAAACAAGAGGAATGGCTTTAAACTGAAGGAAGGAATTCTTAGAGTAGATACTAGGAAGAAATTCCTAACTGTGGGGGTGGTGAGGCACTGAAGGAACTGTTGCCCAGTGAAGTTGTGGATGATCCATCCCTGAAACTGTTCAATGCCAAGCTGGATGGAGCTTTGAGCAATCTAGTTTAGTGGGAGGTGTCCCTGCCTGTTGTAGGGGAGTCGGAACTTAAAGTTTAAGGTCCCTTCAACCCAAATTATTCTATGGTTCTATCAATGTGTGATGTATCATGACTCACCTAAACATTCCTTTAAAGAGGTGAAGCAAAGCACAGTTCAGCCACTTCTAATTAAATATACAGGGGTTGGACTACATAAGGAAAATACAGATACTTTCTGGTTTGAACTGTTAATCAATGCACACAGGTGACCAGAACAGCCACAGAAAAACCACGGCTGAAATGCAAAGAATAAATTTCCTGGATTACCTCACTAACTGGAGGATCCTGAAGCAAGGCTGGGCAGCAGAGACACGAGTGAGGGCACAGGCACCACCAGGCTCAGTCCAGTCCTGGTGGGCGGCGGGGCTGCTGCTGTGCCCATTTATCCAGGGCCTGAGCACGCGTAGTTCAGCACCATGCTGTGATCTCCCTGTGCTTTTTATGGGCTCTGCTTTGATCTTTCTCCCAACAGGGAGCTGAAGCATGTCTGGGATAGGGCCTACAAGTCTCTGTAAACACTTACGTTATCTCTACACAGAAATTCTACTTCTCCAAGCAGATAGAGGATAAACAGCAGTAGATTTAATGTGTGGTTTCCCAACTGTTTATTCTCTAGGCCTTGGGATTCCCAGCTTGAGTGATTCCACCATCTTCCTTGCCATTCTTCCTCTTTTAACCCTTTCTTCTGAACACAAACAGAACTTACGTCACTTGTTCAAGTGTATTCATAGCTGTTTTCACATTGAATCTCATAATAAAGCATCTCTGACTCTACTCTTCTTAATTCCTTCCACTCTTCTCCCCCCTTCAAGGTCTCCTGCCATCTCTTGGGAATCACACAGAGCAGATCTACTTGTAGCTCCATGGGGAGAATTGGTATAACCCAGTCAGAACACAGGATTTCACTGAAATCCTGTTCAGTTTCGAGCTGTGATTGAAATGAAGCCACTTTTGAAAGGAAAAAATTGTGAAGGCGTTCTCCTTGGATAAAAGAGAGGACTGCATTCTCCTCTGGTAACATAGCAGCCATACTTGGCAAGGGCTATGCATTAGCCTTCAGACAAACCACAGCAGCAGGATGAAAATATTGCAGGCATTTTGACTTTAAATTTCTTTTTCAAGGTGCTATATATCTGATTAAAACCCTTTTCAAGGACAGAAACTCAGTCACTTCTTATGATAAAATGTATCAAATATCTATTCGCTTCACAATATGATGTCTATAAAATAAGCCGTAAACAAAATATAATCCCAAAATATCATCCGTTCATATTTTTTATCCTGTGTTTAAAATCTTTATAGGAATGTATACAGAGATACTGTGCATATTTATATGCACACAGAGAATGGCTGAAACTTGTGCTTTATTCTGCTTTATGAAGTTCAGCCTAATCGTGAGTTTGCATTGTTTCTAAGCTTCTTATTTGTAAATGCAAAGAAGAGTTCTTCATCTGCAGTTTATGTTTGCTGCCAAATGGCTGATGCAGGAGCCTCATCTCTGCCTGATGGCCTGTGCTAGTTAATAAGTGCTCTTCAGCTCAGCAAATGTATGTGCAGGTGTGTGCCTGTGTTCATGCTCCACCTGTTAAAGTTGTTTGACATTAAGGATGTTGGAAAAACTTTATTGTGGTTCTCTCAGTGGAATAAGAAAATCCTGAGCAGATGCTGATCCCTCAGGTGAGGGTGCTGGGGAGGGGACATTGAAAGTGGTACAGGCGTGCTTGGTCTTACTTTTGACATCGAGGCAAAGTATGTCTTTCTTCATCCCCTTCTCTCTGGGCCAGCCCCAGCCATCCGATTAACCTGCTCGTGCTTAACTAATTACTGTACTGAGGAGCTGTGCTCAGTGAGATGTGATCTTGACCAAATCCATAAATGGATAAACAGGCTCCAGAGGGAGCCTTGGCAATGGTAGGCACTTGCCTTTTTTAATGTGTGGCACAGGAAGAAATTTAATTCTGTGAAAAACCACCCTCACAGTAAGGAATTAAAATACTTTGTAGCCCTCAGTACTGCATAGGCATGCATATCTGTACATGGACAAAGTAATAGTCTCTTGTCTTTTCATCACTTTTTTCTTCTTCCCCATTTCCGACATAACTATTCCACTAAAATTTTTCATACACTGCTTGGAATAATATGAAACATTTAAGAAATAATAATGAAAATCAGTAAACAATATATATTTTTCTGAGATACCTTATTTAGATCTGTCATAAATTTTTTTATCATGCTCTTATGTCATCCCTTAGGACTAGTGGCTCTTCTGGGTATCTGAGAAAACAGTGAAGAAAATCACTTTTCTGTAAGCTTAGCTAACATCTAGAGAAGTCTGTTAGCAGCATAATGAAGTTACAGAAATCAGCAGAGCAACAGAAACTTCCAGTTTCATCAGTATTATGTACTGAGGTTGACAGCACAAGACAACTTCTGGAGGATATAAATACATAGCTACAAGGCATGATTTGTTTTTAGAATAACGAAACCACAAAAATATGAGGCACAAGCTTTAAGACGTTGGGGAAATTAATAGATTGGATATTTGTTTCTACTTCTTTGTGTCTGGTTTCAGCTGTAATAGAGTTACTTTTCTTCTTAGTAGCTCTTACAGTGCTGTGGGTTGGATTTAGCATGAGAATAATGTTGGTAACACACTGAGGTTTCTGTTGCTCCTCAGTAGAGCCTACCTTAAGGCAAGGACTTTTCATCTTCCTGTGCCCTGCCAGCCAGCAGCTGCACAAGAAGCTGGGAGAATCTGCTCAGCCAGGACAGCTGACCCAATCTGGCAAATGTTGGGCCATGTTATATACATACCATGAAAATCATACCCAATATATAATCCAGGGGGAGTTTGTCATAAGAGAGGGGCAGTCGTTGCTGGGGGATGGATTTGGACATTGGACATTTGGACATTGGTGTGTACTGAGCAATTGTATTGTGCATTGCTTTTCTCTTGGGTTTTATTCCTCTCTCTCTCTCTCTCTCTCTCTTCTTTCCATTGTTACTGTTGCTGTCATTGGTTTTATTAGTATTTTTTAATATCATTGGAACTGTTCTCTTTTTTACCCTTGAGTTTTTATTTTTCCTGATTCTCCTCCCCATCACAGCATGGAAGGGCTGGGAAGAGGTACCTGATTGCCATTCAATTACACAAAGTTATGGTAGGCAGTTTAGACTATAAATATGTTTAAAAATTTGACTTAGCCCACCTGCTTCTTACACTGCTTGAATCCTCAAATTCTGACCGCTTCATGTTGTCATGTCTTAGATACTCTAAAAATGCTTTTATTGATTTAATTTTTAAGTTAACAGTTACAACCCATTCTAACTGCATTTGAATAGATAGTACAAACAGAAGTTTCAGTTTATTTCAGAGACAAAAAAGGAATTATATAGTAATAATAGTGTTCCTTTTGAAAGTTGGGTTCTTTTTCATTGAAGTATTACATAAAGGAAGATCTATTTTTTGTACTTTGCATATTTTGGGAAAATAACTTTAAATTAAATATTTGATGTATTCATAGTGAAGGATAATCAAACGTAGCATCACATACACACATTGAGTCTCTGTAGTGGAATCTTGGTACTTTTGGAACTTGGTAATTAGACAACAAAATTTATTCTAAGTCAGAAATAAGGAAAAATAATTTAAAAGATGTGGCTATTATAAGTGTATAAATTCATCTGTGCATATCAAGGAATTTGGAAGTTAGGAGTTATCAGAACTCAGAAATACCAGGTGTTAGTACACTTGGGTTTTTAATAAATCTGTGTAGTTTTCCCCTTTGCTTCCTGTTCCTTGCTGTTGTTCTTTTTGTCTTTGCTGCTTTTCCTAAATATTTCTAAAGAAAGTGTATCAGCATGCATTATATTGTTGGTTGTAAATTGCAATTTCATTTTAACTCTGCACCTGTTGGAAATGCACTGGACAGTTGCCTAACACAAGTTCCTCTCCTGCCTGTGTGCTTGCTGTACTCAACTTTTTATTGGTCCACAGTCAGATCTAGTTAAACCCTTATGTTCACTTTTCTGTATTTGTAGTACATGCAATAGCCAGCTTTTCACAGTGATCCCTGTGGTCCCCTCTCTGTTTCCAGCTGGTTTATTCTTCTGCTTAGTCACTCATATATCATTTGTGGAGTATTTTCTCTTTAGCTTAAATACTGCATCATGTTTAACTTCTCTTTTTTTCTTTACTTTAGTACAGCTTTTTTTCATGTGACTCCCAAAATTACCACTTCTGTTACGCTATGGCCACCTCACCCTTTCCTTTAACAACTGTTTATGTGCAGCCTGAAATGAGCTTATGGTGATTAATAGGCTTCAGGTGCTTTTGGTCCTTCTCCTATCAGATATATAGATGCTGTTCCTCCATGTTTCCAAGTGGTCAAGTTTGTGGACAAGTGTTCCTGTTCTTTGGAAAAGATTTGGACACTCAGCAGTGGGTTTTGTGAGAGCTGACCTTATTAGCAGAGGCAGGTCAGATACCTTTGGTGACAGACAGTAATGGATAGCAGTGGTTGCTGACAGGGCTGCCTGATGCTGGGGTGCTCCTGGGGCTGCACCTCCCGTGGTCCATTGGCCTTCCCTGCAGCGGATCTCCAAGGAAGGACAGAAGTATGTGCAGTATGCTGACAGGTGTTCTGTTGGAGGAAACAAGTGGCCCCATGGTCGAGTAGCAGTTTCTTTCACAGGCTAATCTAATAGTATTATGTAAATCTCTTTCTGTTGGATTAGTGTAATTTTAAAAAGGGAAGTAGTCTAGCACATAGTAAAAGTGGTTGAATCTCAGTACATTTTGTTTTCAGAGTTGTGTACTGAATATCAAATTTTTAAATAGGAGGAAAATGCCTGCATGTCAGAAACGTACCAAGGCATCTTATTACTCTGATGGCAACTTAATGCCTTTTCCTTACTCCTATTTCCTGCTCCCATTAAACTTTGGAATGCAGTCTTCAGAAGATGGCATGGAAAATTGCCCTATTCTTGACCTGTTGTGGCAATAACTACTAGAAAATTGGTCCCTTGGGGTTACTTGCCAACTGTGTCCAGCTTAGAACTCTTTCACCAGGTTCTTGGAGCAAGAGTTTTACTCCTCAAAGAACAAACTACCTGGGAAGAGCTGGTGCAGATGGCTGGGAGTGGGAAAGAGTACAGGGTATCTACCACCCCCAATCACTGTCACCATCCTTGTGGAAAAAATGGAAGTACTCTTTTGTGTTTTCTCTTTGATTCTAAACCAAATGTTTCTGTATTTAAAACTTTTCTTAATTCATGCTGTTGAGTAGTTGTTTTGTGATCCCACTAAGCAAGGACCAGTAGAGGTTGACATATTGGTGCTTTATTGGTGCTTCCATCTCCTATCTGCATAACTTTTGCTTATACATATATTTTTTGTAAAGGGCAGTGTGTCTCATGTTGCAAAAAGGTTGCAGAAATGTCATGATTAGATAATGGGTAAGTACTTGTTCTGAAGTGAGTCTGAAAAATCACTGGATGTGAATGTATGCCAAGTGTCCCACAAAGAGTAGGTTTAAGGTAATAATTAAGGGCTGGTTGAGTTAGGGATTACAAGATCACAAAACAAATTACTATTATTAGCAGAAATATTTATTCTTACATCAAACTGTCATCGTACCTTGCTGTTTAACCTGATTCTGCTATGTGAGAAAAGATCGTCAGATACTTTATTAAGTGTGAATATGTGATTTACTTTAGGGAGAAGGTGCAGGGTGGTTAGTGTAATTTTCTTCTAAAATGGCAGTCGTTTTTTGATTCCATGCACTTTAAATCAAACCTACAACAGCAAGGAAACTTGAAAAGCTAAAGGACTTTTCTGGCTATGAATGAATGCTGAATCTGAAAATGTAGGATCTTTGGGAAGATATTACTGGAGTTATATTGTATGAGTGTAATGTGTGCAAAGATGATATATATCAGCTTGTCGCTGCAGTTCTACAAAGGGAAGCCCAGTAAATACCTTTTGATTCACACGTCTCCTCTGCTTTTAAAACGGGAGTTTAGAGAGAGTTGTAAAATGCTGTGGCTTAGGGATCACAGGCATGAAACAACCCCTTTGATTGCAGCTTAAGTGTGCTCTGCGTGTACAGCGTTTAATAACAAGCAGCTAATTGTGCAGTTGTGTGCTGAATAAATACCACAGCAGCAACAATAAGAAGGTTATTTGGTGTATAACTGGCACTTACTCAAGATACCTGTTAGCTGATAAACTTCTTACAGTCTTGAGAAGTGTCAAATGTTTTTGGAGCTTCACCTCCTGTTAAATGGTGGATGAGACCAATCTTTAAAGTCATGTATTTTAAACAATGCATTGGACTTCTTGTAACACTTTTTATATTGAATAGTGATAGATCAGGGCATCCTTCCAACAGGTTGTTGTGGACAGAGAAAATAGTGAATGACTGAAAAAATAAATGGCATATCTCAGGAGAGAGGAGATCTCCTTGTCCCATGTAACCCCCTTTGTTCCAGGATGTCAACCTCATGCTGTAACGTCATAGTTGACCCATTGCCAAAATAAGATTAAACAGTCTTAGCCTTAAAGGCACTGGAAGCATGAAGTGGCTTTGGGGAATGATGTAAGTCAAATATGCATAATGCTATGTAAAAATCATCCTGTCAGTAAAACACAGACAACTCTTAATCCCTGCCAACTTTTATAATTAAATCTTCTTAGATATCAGAATATATTGTCTGTCTGCGTAGTTCAGATTTATGTTTTTTCTTTTTTACTCCAGAGCAGATGCTAGATGTAATTTTGATTTTATTATTATATAATATTATATATATTATTATTTATATTATATATATGGGTGTTGTTGTTTCCGTGTTTGTTTAATTTGCATTGTAGGGATTGTGTAGGGAATGCAGGAGGGTTCGGGTTTGGGTGGGTGGGGGGAAGGATTGTTTCTTTTTTTTTGTTTGTTTTGATGATTTTCCATAGGGAAACAGTAGCTTTTGCTAAACTTGGAGGCTGTGCATAGATAAGAAAGTGGTTCGCCGTGCAGCATTCAAGCCTGTGGATGAATCACAAGCAGAAATATTTTTCTTCCTCTATCATGCATTTTAGACTTCTAGCCTGAAAGCCAGCCATGTGGTCAAAAGACAAACAGCAGCTTTTGACTTCCTTGTGATCCATGAGCTTAAGTAGCTGTTTGGAATTGTGATGACGTCTGCATCTGTCTACTACTTCACTTTGTTGTTTCTCTGAAACTGTGAATTTTCTGTAAAACTGGCTGCCTTTTAAATAAAGCTTTGTATCTCTGTGGAGATGTGCATGCTGTGGGGGAGAGTGTGAGACAATCACTTGCTTTTCTCACTGGAAGCAAGAGCCAGAAAGGCTGTGTTTTCAATTCAGCAGTGCAAATATCTCTACTCTGGCAGTGCAAAATTGCTTAAACCTTGGAGGTCAAGCTCAGTTTTTTTGAAATTGGACTGAACCAGGCAGAGAATGCCTTAGGACACCTTGTCTAGATCTCTGCTGTCAGTTTAGGATGACACAGGTATTCCAGAGGTCTGTGCTTTCTCTTTCAGTCAGATATGAAAGTCTTGCATGTCAGAGAGCGTCTCTGATAACACTAGCAGGCCAAGTCCAGGCAAGTGAAGCAGGTCTTCCAGCCTGTGTGTGATGGAGAAGGGAATATGGTGTGGTACGAAGCACTGCTCTGTCCACTGCAGTTTGTAGTAATAATGTGGGGGTCCCCATACGGAAATCTGATCCTTGAAGCTTTGTGTGGGACTGGGGGCGGGAGGAATTTAAGGCAAAGTCATTTGTCATGCAGTATAACATCTTCTCACAAGGTCATGAATTTATTTCATTAAACAATGAAGAATGAAACTTGAATGGTGATCATAATACGGAAACAAATCTAAACCTCAACTTGAGACTGTTGAGGTTTAAGACTCTCTCAAAGCTTACTTCTCTCACTATCCATGGCTGCATTCAAAGATTTCCCAGATGGTGGTGGCTACTCTAGAGTGTCTTTCTAAGAGTTCACATGAGAGGTTCTGTCTTTGCCCTGCCCTTCCACGAGTGACAGTCATTTAGCCTTGCCCAACTGCATGTCCCAGTCCAAGTGTGTCACTCAGGGTACTAAGTGGGATCAGCATAGTAATGTGGAGCTCTGAGTGCTATATGGCTGTTCAAGTAGTCAAACCTATTAGGGCTAGCTCTGATTTCATTGCTGTTCTAAATCTGCTTTGGAGAACAGAACTTCTTCAGTTAACAG
Organism: Serinus canaria; assembly: GCF_022539315.1. NCBI lineage: Eukaryota > Metazoa > Chordata > Aves > Passeriformes > Fringillidae > Serinus > Serinus canaria. The sequence goes on along the minus strand of NC_066343.1, from coordinate 38,086,878 downwards.
GGCTGGCTAACTTCAAAATATGTTCTCCTTAGTATCATTCTGTAATTATATGATTCCTTCATATAGTGAAAAAACCAGGAACAGAATTTCCTGAGAATCTTTAAGAAGAGATATGGGAAACTTCAAAGAAAAACAGTTCTAGAAATCCTGTTCTTTCTTTAAGTCAACATAAGGCTCCTGGAGATTTTTGATCTAGATCAGTGTGTACATCTAGCAACAGCAGGCTTATACATCAATGATGGCCTGCTGGAGTCAGCAGCCTCCTGGAATTTCTTCTGGTTTGTAATACAAACACGGGTTTTGTTTCTCAGTGCCTCGGTGCTTTTCTCATCTTCAAACTTGCACTTAACAAGATGAATAATTCTTGATACTCCTGTATTTAGTCAGTGCTTTCAAAATCCAAAGCAGTGTCATGAAACGGAGTTCTGTTTTAAAAACTTTTTTTAAAACAAACTTAAGGATAGAATATATATAGAATAAAGTGAATATTGATGAATCATGTAGATTGTAAGAAACTACAAATTGTCCCAACTGCAGAACAAAGAAAAAATATTCAACAAGCCTATGGGAGGAGGAAGCCAGAAACCATTACTTTTGCCCAGTAATCCCCAGTGCATATATTTGTCAAAAATCCAGTGGTCCTCACTGGTAAGATGTAGTGGTCCTCACTGATAAGGTGTTACCTTTTACTTATTGATGTGCTAAAATGTGTACATTTGTGTGATGCAAAAGCTGTATCTTAAATTACTTTTCTTGCCGCTTCTAGGTTTTATTCAAGTGTTTTTCTAGATGGCATAAGAGAGCAGGTATATACTTAAGTCAGGCAGAGTAAAAACTGGTTTCCCCCACCACATAAACAGGCTCTACTCTTAACTCTGAATTGTCTTGAACTGAACCCTCGTCATCTCTTTGCTTTTTAGTGGGCAGTTTGCCGTAGTGAAAAAATGCCGCGAGAAGAGTACAGGCCAGCAGTTTGCAGCAAAATTCATCAAGAAAAGGAGAACAAAATCCAGCCGTCGTGGAGTGAGCCGGGAAGATATCGAACGAGAAGTTGGCATACTGAAAGAGATTCGGCATCCCAATGTCATCACGCTTCATGATGTCTATGAGAACAAAACAGATGTCATTCTTATTCTGGAGCTGTAAGTAACTCTGGAGACCCGAGGACTAGTAGGAGAATATTTGTTTCTTTGGTTTTTAAAAACAGACACTTTGAGAATTGCAGTGATTCGATGGAAGTTCCTTATCACCACAAAAGAAAATAGGTAATAGCCTTAGAAATCTTCACTTTTTAGTCAATGTTATAGTTTCCTGATTTCCACACATATTTTTCATCCTGAATGCACTACAAAGTCCTTTTTAAAAAAAATCAGCATATTTAGGATTTCTTTTTTTCTTCTTTTTACTTTAATCACTGTTGATGTTATGGATCCAAAAGAATAGCCTGGAACTAAATATACTGATTTGAAGATCACAGCACAGGAAAATAGAGATTCTAAGTGGAGATTAGTGTAGGAAATTTCACTGTGTTTTCTGTTGGTGTAAAGTGGCCTCAGTGAATGCTTTTTCTCATTTTCTAACCCACAAAGAACAGAATTTTCCCAATTCTCTCTTGTTGAAATGAGAACTGAACTTCCACACTGTTTCATACTGATTTAGTTCCTAATTTTTCACCCAATGTCATTGCTAAGAGACTGAGCTAAATGTGTCAGCAGAAGCTACTTCTCCATTTTTTAAAGTTTGGCTTTTGGTTCCTCAAAGACTGTAATTGTAGGAGTTAAGCCTTAGTCACCTGTTAAGTTTGTCAGTTTGTCAGTGGTGCTGCTGGGATGTGCATATCTTTACAGAGATGGCATGCCTGGAACTTTTTTTATTGCCATACCTGCTCAGTATCACCTAACCATCCTGTACAGTAAGAAATTAATGCATGCAGAAGACTTGGTACCAGAATCTTGGGCAGCACTTGTGTCTTTTTGTGGGTTGTACATGTGGTTTTTCTTGTGCAGGTTTTGTCTTCCTGTTTACTAGCTTTGACAAATGGTGTTTCCACTTTATAAAGGTACTTCAGTGTTGCATATTTTCAGTAACATGTACGTTTACAGTATAGATTTAAAAAGAAAACTGGGATGTAGCTTTTGGAGTTACATTTTTTTCTATGGTCTATATATGCATGATACTACTTTGTTATGTTTATGCAAACATATTTTTACACTTCTAGTCCAGCATGTGATATTTTATTGTAATAGTTGTAGTCTGGATTGGTTTTTTAGTTCCACTTGTATACACTTGCATTAGTTTGCCAAATTATCATCCGATATGAAGTAAAAGTTCCTTATATTCTTACTATTTCTGGGTTTTGTTCAGGATTCTTTGAAGTGTGATGTGAATACACAGCAAAATTAGTTTGATGCTTCTTCCTCTCCCTACTTGATACTAACTTTCATGTTCTCTTGCCCTACAACCTTACTGTCAGAGTATTGCTGCTTCTGCAGCTCCTTCTGCTCTGAAATCTGTGCAGATGAAATCAGGCCAGTGTCTGTACTTGAAAGCTGTGAGGGAGACTTGGTAATCACGGCAGTGGTAGGAGGAATGGGACTGCTCCACCCACCCCCACTTTGCGCATGGAATGGGAGCTCTTTTGGCAGCAAGGTTGCTCTGTGTGTGTGTGTCAGTGTGTAACCACCACTGCCCACTGAGCAGGAGAATGACAATCTGCATATTTCATAAGCTTGATGTCTTGAAGCTCAGCAAATTATTTGTATTGCAGTTTAGGTAATTGTTTTGTGAGGTGAGCAATACTTATATCGTTTCAGTTGGAGATTTTTTTTTTCTTTCACTTTTCCAAACTGCTTTGTGAGTCTTTCAATTGAAGAAGTGCTATTTTGGGTATGACAAAGGTAATGCATTTATTTATTTATTTAGACAGTCAAAGAGGAAAAGATGATGTTAGCAATCCCTTTGTAAACTTGAATATGCTAACAGCTACAAAGTTTTGTAGTTCTCAAAATCACTGTGATGTTACATAAAGCTATTGAATAGACAGGACTGTCATTTTAATCACATGCTTAGACATTAAATATATAATCCTTTTTCTCTAATGTTCTAATATTCACATTTTGCCTAGGGACCTACCCTCTTGACAGTCTTTGTTCTTAGAGAGCAATTTCATACAAACAGAAATAAAGCTGAAATCTCATTAAATAACCTGTTTCTCTATCTTCAGAATCTACCCTAAGTGTCCATTTTCCATTTTGATTAGAACATAGTGTATTTCCTGGCACTTGTTCTGTTCTGACTACAATTATGAGGCAGTATGCCACACAGAGACACAATTTTGTATAATTGAGCAACCACAGCTGCCCTTTTGTTGCCATATGTCAACATGCACAGTCCCAGGGCGACAGAGTCTATGGCCTGTTCATTATTGATTTTTATTTTCTGCTTCAGCAAGAGTTTTGCTATATTGCATACAGCCTCCTAAACATTTTTCTGACTTACTGATTGGCAGTTTCTCAGAGGTGAGCAATTGACTGAACAAGGGGGAATGGCATCATATTGAAAAATGGTATACTCAGATTGGATATTCAGAAGAAATTCTTAACTGTGAGGGTGGTGAGGCACTGGAACAGTTTGCCCAGAGAAGTTCTGGATCTTCGTTCCTGGAAGTGCTCAAGGCCAGGTTGGATGGGGCTCTGAGCAACCTGGTCCAGTGGGAGGGGACCCAGCCCATGGTGGGTGGAGGGGGGGTGGATTTGAAACTAAATTATTAGTTGGAGCTTGATGATCTTTAAGGTCCCTTCCAGCACAAACCACTCTCTGATTCTGTTCAAGGTCATGATTTATATGCAGGAATATGTGGGCAGTTGGTTAATTATTGCAGTGGCCAAGTAGGTCCTCACAGCACCAAATACAGCCTATGTTTTATCCACATAGGTGTTTGGAAGTTTTTCTTTGAACTACTTTATATCAGGAAACTGATTTACAAAAAAAACCTCGAGTTCTTTGAAACAATTTATTAAACTTTTAAAACTAACTCTTTCCTTAAAAGACTCAGCAGCCAGGGACAAGCATGAAATATCCTTGAAGAAGCTTACTTTATTGCAGTCTTTTGGTACATTTAGAGCATTCAGACATATTTTCATAACTTTAGGTCTTAGTGACAAATGTCTCCTTTCTTGCCTTGGAAATAACCTTTTAAATTCCCGCTCTGTGGACTCTTTCATTATCTTGAAAGGAATGTTATGCATATTACATACAAACTGGAAGCCATTGTCTTTTCCTTGTCTAACTTAAAACCTGAATAGTTTTCTTTTCTTTGCTTTTATCACACAAATAATTGAATTAGTCAGAATTTCATAGTCAGAATTAGTCAGAATTTCTACCCAGCTGCAGCTATTAGAGTCTGTTATATGTTAGCTGTACTAAGCTATTTCTAGTGAGCTCTGCTGAAGCCATCATTTTTTCAGACCTCATAGACTAGAAAACACAGATGTCTCTGCAATGATAATTGTTTTCTTTCCTCAAGCATGTTTTGCACCTACTTGGTTACCCTTTTTCTGGCCTTGGATCCATAATTTCTCTCTTCCATTTTCTTTTCTCTTCCACTTTATTATGCCTTTATTTAGACTGCAGATGTAAAATATACTCAGTTTGTGGTTCTTTGTGGAGCCTTGGTTATGGTTTCTTGCTGCAACACAAAAAAAAAAGTATTTTCATCCCATCTTGTACAGTAATTCCTTAAAATTCACAAAAGCAGTGCAGGTGGTCTGTTTATTAAAAACGGCTTGATAGCAATACCTGACTCCTTTTACTTGGTAGTGTGAGTTAGGTATTCATACTTTTCTCTGCAAAAACATAACTTCATTTCTGAAACTGAAATCTTAATTTGAGATTGTTTTCTCTTGTAGCATGGTTCTGAGTGACAATTACCTGTTTTATAAATTTTTTTAAAATAGAAAACTTTCAAAGTATTGGAAGCATTTGTGTGTTAAATACTAGGATTTATGCTTCATTTGAAAGCATAAACTTTATTTTAGACTTAGTCCTCTGCCTCACACTGTCTCTGACTTTCTACTTTGGTGGTAGCTTCATATTGTTAATTAAAACAGAACAGTGCAAGAAGAGGATGATACATCCTTATGTAAAAAATTATGACAATTTCATTAATTGATCATTGAAGAGCAAATAAGAGCAAATAACTGTGAACTCTTTAAATTCCTCTTCTATCTTATTGGGGCCTTAATTTAACTTTTTACAGTTATGCTTGGGAAGACCATTGAAGCCTGTCTTCCAGAGAAGCTTGAAGTTTTCACAGGGCTTCCTTAATTTTTAGCTGTCCTTTGGCAGAAATACCTCTGAGATTTTTGTAAATTTTGCGCATAAGTAAATAAGAAAGTTATTATCAAGTGGCTTTGCACTGAAATTTGAGAGGAGGATTAAATATTTGGTGCTTCTGGCGTGTAGCAGGTAGTTAGCAAAACCTGTGACACTAATTTGTAGCTCTTGTGCCACCTTTGGATTTCAAAATCCTAAATTCTAGGCCCACAGATGGATGCACAGAGAATATGTAGACAGGTTAGAACGAAGGCTTGACAGGGCTGACAGGACAAGCTCGAGAGCTGATGTGACTCCACCACACAGTGAGCAGGTCTCAAAGGGAGAATTGGTGTCCGTGTGCTGCAATCCATGAGCAAAATCATTGCCCCTCTTTTTTGCCAAACCTGAATGCTCCTCATATATTAAATTTGAATGTTGTAGTTGAGATCCAAACACTGAGGCACTCTGCTGGGCCGAGGTAACCACCTGCTGTATGCAGACTCTGGACACTTGAGGAACTTCAAAACCTAAATACCAGTGGTGTTTGAGTGCAGAAAAGATTCACAGGAGTGCTCATGCCCCCTCCCACCCAACCCCCCTTAGTGGGACTTCACTGCTTAAACTGTTGCCCAGGTTTTGGGGTGTGTGTTCTGGCTGGCCATTGAGGCCAATGCTTCTTGTTCAGTATAATGGAGGAATTCAGGCACGCAAAAGAGAGGATTTCACGACAGCTGGTGTCTCTAATAGAAGCTGGACAAATGAAAATAAAAAGGCATGGTGATGTCGGAACATGTCTTCATTTTTCTGGTAGCTAGATAAAGAAAAATTGAAGTGCAGTGTTGTTCAGCCAGTAGGTAATTTAATGAGCTAGCAGCCCTGTTCTGCTGTTTCAAAATGTTTGGTACACTTTGTACTTCTGAGGAGTGGGTTGGTAACTGCACGATTCGTAAAGGCAGTGAAATTAAGTGGATGCAAACCCCTTTATTCTTATGTAAAACAGGAATAATAATATATGAGTCTAGTCTTGGGCTGACAACTGCATGACTGGATGCAAGACACATTTGACCACAGAATCCCTAGAGAAAACATTTCTTTTACAAGTTGACAGAATAAATGTTTGGACTAGAGAAGAATTCAGGTAATTTATCAAATTGCATCTGTTTTAAAACGAGAATAAATTGATAGCATGCTTCTTTAACTTAGTTTATGTTGGTTTGAAATCCAAGCAAGATAAATGTTCCTTCAAGGGGTTTGGGCCTAGATTTTAGGGTTCATTTGTAGATTTTAAAATTCATTAGAAATCCTTAGATAATCATTAATTATCATTTAGGTGCTGTTGCATAATAAGCAGTGTGATCATAGCATATGACTGAGTCATTGTGAGGTGACCATACCGACTTTGAAGGTTAATTGATTCTGAGTTCCCTGAGTAGGTTCCCATAATGACTTCCTCTGAGATCTGGCGATAGTTCTGTTTCATAGTTAAGAAAGCCTGGCAACTTGCAAAAGCACTATACAGAAATCCTTTTTCCATGGGCGTGATGTATTTTATTTCCCAGAGGGAGGTGTGTGGGTTGCAATCACATCTGTCAACCTTCCTTTGGGGAGGCTGGGAAATGCTTTTACCACTATTGCGTTTTGTAAGAAAGAACACAGTCAGCTGAAAGCTTTAATTTACTTCTCTCATTTCAGGAAAGATAGCACTTCTGCCTAGAAGTATCAGTGGAACAACACATACCAGCTTCGCTCTTAGTGAAAATGTTTATACAGAATACTTCTACAAACTTGTGCTCTGCTACTTTAAAACAATATTAAAAGTTGTGTTAAATGATGAAATAGATTTTCTCAGCCCTTGTGATTTTCTGTATTAAAACATGATCAATAATTCAATAGAATTAGGTGGCATTGAGATGTGATTGCCACAAAGCACAAACTCATTTTATTGAGCACGATATTTGAACGGCATATTAAGACTGCAAAATTATTACTAAATCTAAATGTAAACAGAAAGGTTTTATACAGGAACATTAATGAATTAAAGCTTTAGAGGAAAACAGTATGTGAAGGGGAGAGCGTGGAGGCTTTGCAACCATAAAGGAATTTAGCTGTAACTTGATGTGAAATCAAGTTTCTCTCTTAATAGGTTGCTGTCCATCCTTTACATACTGGCATTTTGGCATTTAGAGTTGTCTTAGGGCACAGAAGAACTGTTCAGGAAGCTGTCTGGTAATTCCTACCAGCAAACTGAAAAATTGAACAGAGAGAAGCTCTGTGCTTCTTGGGAATACCAGGTAGAGATTCTCCAAAGTCCTCTACAGGAATATGTACTAGTGCTTGGTGAACCTCTTGCCTCTGCTCCCATCAGGAAGCATCTTTGTCCACTTGGTGGTTGGGGGCAGCAGTCCAGAAAGCATCTTTATCCGGTTGGTTGTGTGGGCCCCTCTGTAGAGGCCCCAAGGCAGACTGGGACCCAGTTTGTGTGGCTTGGGAAACCCATGCAATGGTCTGGTTTCTGTCAGATTTCAGCAGAGTGTTCGTGCATCAGCATCCCCAGAGCTAATTTAGAAACAAGGCCCATTGTAATGGAGGTGGAAACAGTGTACTTCTTCGTAGGAAATGGTGCTCATAAAGACCAGTCAAAGGGGCTGATGTATGAAATTACCTGTGTCTTCTTCTTTGGATTAACACTGTGTGTGAGATGGGATATCCACATTGGTGGAACTGGGCTCTCTCCTTGCCTTCTGGCTCCCCTTTGAAGATGACTCTGGTTACAAAAACATGCCGTGTTTACGTGTTGTGGGACTCTGCTACACTGGCTGAGGCACGGGGCTAGACTCGACACCCCAACAGCATTTTAGGAGACTTGTGAGGGCTGCAATAGCTTACACAGCCAGTGTCTTTACTGGCTTCTTCTAACCCATTTCTTCATCTGTGATATCTGGAAGTCTAGACAAGACCATCTAGTTATTCTACACATATAATCCAATTGCAAAATCTGTGAGACCTGGCTCTGCTGATAAATCTGAGGACCTTGTATTTCAGTCAATTAACTGTGGAAATCAAACTTGTAAAGTGTGTTGAGAGTAGACCTGTATTAGTCCTCCATGACTCACTTGAAGATTGCCCTGCAGCAGTACCATGGGTTTTTGTGTGCCCGTGGTAGTAGAGCTTAACATCAGATATTCCTGAGTCAGCAAAAGGATAAGGAATAAGCAGGCTCCTGACAAGCACGAAGAGGAAGCTGAAAAATGCAGCCTCCCATGGGGACAGGGGTCACTGCCTTTCAGTTGTGAGAAGGGCCTCCCTTGGAGGTTGCCTGGCGCAGAGGGACCTTTCTGGGAAGCCAGGCATTTCTGAGCTTCCAGGTGAAGTTCCTTATGCATGCTAGTATAACCTTTGAGTCATCATTGCTATAAAAACCCTTTTCTCTCATGCTTTATGTCTCTACCACAAGTAAGCAGCAGGAGCAGCTAGATGGGCACTTGCCAGCTATGGCAGCACCCCAGGGGAGAACACGGCTTCCAAAGCTCGCCCCCACAGCTGAGGAGTTACCAGCAGGAGAATTCACCATGGCCCCTCTCTGAGGTGAACCCACGCAGGATCTCCTCCTAGACATCAAGAGTGAGCTGTGTAACATGAGGGGGCACAGCAGAGTCCCACAGACCGGGGTGCAGCTGCTCCTGGAACAGCACTTTGAGTGCATTACAGCTCGTCCCTCCTCACTCGCCTACTCGTTCAGCAAGGGCTGCCAAGTCACTTAGGGTAACAGCACTCAAGCATCAAAGAAGCGCACAACAGATTGGAAAAATCTACCACTTTTGCTAATGAACTTTCAGTTTTAAAAAAGAAAAAAAAAAAAATTCAAGCCTTTTACCTTCTCTGGCCCTCAGTTTTGAGATTTGCAAGCACTAGGTATATCACCTGTGAAACACAGATAACATTTTATTGCACACACAATTATAAGGCCTATGGTGTGTCATTAAAGAAAGGTCACTACAATTAATCTGTGGTAAAGACAGAATAATAGTACTCGGCAGTACAGAACCAGAATAATTGCAGATAAGAAGAAACTAAAGAGGCTCTTTCCATTTTACACAAGTGCAGATATCTCAAAAAGTTGCAATCTTTAAGAATTAAATCTTTTTTGGGAGGACTATAAGGAATGTATATAATAAGTGATAATCATGGATGACCATTAAGTTTCACAGACTGCATGTCTTTAAAATACCAAGAGGAGTTAAGAGCAAACTTTGCCTGCCCTGAAGCATAACACCACCTGTGTGACACTGTCACAGTCTGTTTTAGACTGCAGGGAACAGCACAGTGCTTGGAGAGGCCATTGCTGCAAATGCCTGCCTGAGTACTTCTCTTGTATTTTTAATGGCTGATGAATGGTTTAAGCGCCAGCAGGAGCTTTTGCTGTTTTGCACGGTTTCCAGCTGCTTGAAAAATGGGACCAGATGCAGTCTTTTGGTGCAGTCTTACAAGCTCTTCCTCAGCTGAGGATCCATCTACTCTGGTTCCCCAAACTGTGACAGCTAGCCCCGTGCCAAACCACGCTGAGTGCCTACATTTGATGGGTTTTGCTGTGGCTGCTGCCACAGCTGCCCATGGCTGGGGTAGTAGCCACAGGGAGTCTGCCTGCTCCATGTGGCAAGTCTGTGCTCCAGTTTACAGCCACTCAACAACTGCAGCCAGCATCCACTTGTAAACACGTGGAAGCAAGCTTCATGTGATGCTAAGGCCTTTAGCCCAATAATTGGAAAGGAATGTCACCGTTCAGTTCAGTGCAGAGATACAGACATTAGCCTGAAAATATATATATATATATATATTTTTTTTTTTTTTTTTTTTAAGTCAGAAGCAAACAATGTATGTCCATTTGGAAGACACTTGTGACCAGTCTCTGTAAAATAACAAGTCGGGTTTAATCATTAGGAATTCCATTTTAATGTCTCTACAACAACAAAAAATTAATTAAAATGACCTCTCATCCTTACAGTCTACAATTCTTATATTTTAATGGCACTTTGTTTCAATAATTGCTTTCATGCAGAAAATATTACAACACAAATAATACCCAAAACAATACTCTCATTATTGTCTAGGCAGCTCAATGAAAGCTCCAAGAACTCATTAAAATACACTTTTCATGCAATTTGCATTACAATAATGCAGATTAAGTCCCTGAAAAAGTAGACATGATAAAGAAGTCAAATGCATTTCAAGAAATTTGCCCAAACTACTTACCTATTGTTAATCACCATCTCATGTTTCATAATCAGAGCTTTAATTCATGTACAGATTATTTTCTTTTCCTGCAGGAAAACAATAAAAATTAGGGTGCACTTTCTGAATTTGTGTTAGTATCATTACCCTGCAAACCACAGGAGATATTGTGACCATTTTTGCAATCTCTAAGACTTTTCTAAGTAGTACCCCTGCTTTCACAGATGGGAAAAGCAGTTTGCCACAGTGGGCAGTCATGTGTCCTTCAGCTGGAATGTGTTTGTTATTTGGGAATAGCTGTAATTCTATCACTTCAGTATCTCTTCATGCTCTTGACTGGGTTAAGAGCTGCTTGACTGAGCTGAGAAGAGGATCCTCTTCTCTTTATTCCTCTCTCTCAAATGCAAAAATCCAGATGTGCTTATGTACTCTGTCTTACCTCTTTTTCTGCTGTGGGGCTAGAACTTGCTGGAAACAGTCTTAAGGACATTTCATTGTAGAAAAGGTTTCATCGTGTTAGAGTACAAATACAATATAGGTGCTGCATGTCATACAGTATTTCAAAAACAGAATATTTTTTCAAAAGTTGGATGCTCTAGGGAGTTTAGAAACGAAATAGTAGGACAGCTGCCAATAAATATTTCAAAATAAGATTTAATTTTTTTATTTTTCAGTGAGGGTGTAGAAATCTGGTGTTTTACTGATATGGGACAATTCATGTTTTATTTTCTAGATAATATCATGTCCCATTGTGTTAGTATGTTTTGAGTCTTGTTACTTCATATTTAATGATATTCTTTTGAATGTGCATACAAAGAGTAGGAGGCTTTTACTTCATTTAAATTTAAATACTGTTAACTATGTTTGTTTGGGTTTTCTAAACTTTTTTTGTCTGAAAGTAAGACTCTTTTTACTGTATTCTTATTAGGGGAAGGGAGGGAGTTACTAACTCTTTGGTGTATTGAATTAAGTAATTTTCATCATTTTTTCTGATATTTGGAACATTTAAAGCATCTGGATCCTTTTTAAGGCCGTTCTAGGTTTAAGGACAGCTATACTGAAAGGAACCCACTGGTTGAAGGAAGCTTGTCCATAACTCTTCTTCTACTCTCCAAGTGTTGCAGGTGGGGAGCTCTTTGACTTCTTAGCTGAAAAAGAATCTCTCACGGAGGAGGAAGCCACAGAATTTCTCAAACAGATCCTTAATGGTGTTCAGTATCTCCACTCGCTGCAAATTGCCCACTTTGATCTTAAGGTGCGTTGAACAGATAAAAACTTAAACTGTAATCAACATCCATTGAAGCCCTTTGTAATTCTAGCCACAAATCAGTCATCATGAAGATCTTGGCCACAGTTTTGTTTTGCTAGCTTATATACAGGGGAAAGCTCAGCCATTGGAAAGAAGTTACTGAACTGTAAATAGTTCCTGTCTGGGAAGTGATTCTTCGGGGGAAATGGCACCTTCTGATGAAATTAAACCATTCTGAGAAAACTAACCTGAAATAAAAATGAGGACTATGAATTTTTTCTTCTTTTTTTAATGTGAATGGGATCTGGGTGAAACATTCTGCCCTAGATGCCTTTTTCAGCTGTGGGTTTTTATAGGTGCTTAATTGAAACTGCACAGAGTTAAGTACAAGGGTTTTTGTGGAGTAGGCAGCAGATTTCCACTTCTGTCTTTTTCTTTTTTTGTGTTTTTTTCGTTTGTTTTCAGAAAAGTTATTTGCATCCTTTTGATTACAAAAGCAGAACTTTTTGTATCTAAACTCAGCAACTGCTTTTCAATGTTTTAATTTCAGCACATTTTCCCCCATAAGATTTTATTTTTCAAATGTAGACAACTAAACATTCCCTGAAGTCTCCTGAAGTGGGCAGCTATGTCGGTAAGAGAAAAAGGAGGCATGATTATTTCATTACAATTGAAATGTAGCTCTGAAAGGGGGATGAGGTAGGGAAGGAAGTGGATTTCAGTGTAAGCATACCTTTTCCAGTTTCATCCTCATCACCTCAGTGATATATTTGCTGTTTGTATGACAGTCAGCAAGAGAAAAAAATTTCAAAGCTAGAAAGGAATGTATTTCTCAGAGTATGAAATGGGAATTTTTTCCAATGTGTTTGTAACTGAACAAGTCATCCTTGGATACCAAAAATTTGTGCATCAAAGTAGGCAGCAATGTGTAGACCAATAAAAGTATGCAATAGAAATGCAGGGAATAAATAAAAGAAAATTGCATTTGGACATATCAGGTCCTGTGATTGGGAAAAAAAAAGGTAAAAGAGGGGTGACAATGAAGAGCTGTCCTTAATGGCTCCAGAAGCCCTTAACACTCTGAACAGGATGGATGGAGCTACAGGGCCTTCAAAGCACAACAGCTTATGGACACAACTGGACATGGAGACTAAGTAGCTGGCTCTGTATGCTCTTTAAAGTGATGCAGCGTAGAAACAGCCCCCTTTGCTGATAATCCTGGCATTTCATCTTCTTTTTTCTGGCTTTGCAGATCTTTGGTGTAAAGTAACGGGAAGTCCATATTTCAAAATAAGCTGGAAAAAGACAGTAGTACCTGCTCTTTTTCTTTCCTTTTAAGTATGTTAGGCCTTAAAATCTGGGAGCTGGACCACTCCAGAATTTTCCCTGGAAGTTCCAAAGGCAGCAAGATGCACCTCCCTGATTGCTCCTTATGTAGTGTGATAGAAACCTCTTTCAGGGACTGATGTAAACCAGGCCAGTAACTATAGGGTTTTGTTTCCTGCAAGCTCCCAGCAGTGCAGGAATGGCTGTAGCACAGGGCCTGTGATCTTTACTGGGGGCCAGTGTGTTTCACTTGGGGTCAGTCCACATGAAAACTGCAACTGTGGTGTCTACAAGAAGTAAAACCTTGGCCTTGTGGAAATCATAGCACTTCAATGTCAACATGAAATCCTAATTTACTGTAGTTACTTTAAGTATATGTTAGATCATAATAGGAAAAGATGGAATTTTTCTGCCTAAAATACCATTCAAGGGTCTAACCGAGGTAAAAAGGAATGTTCAGTGGTGAAGAACACTGGTCTACAGTTTGTACCTATATGTAATCTCTCTTTCTCTCCCCCTTCCTCCTCCTCAAAGCCTGAAAACATAATGCTGTTGGACAGGAATGTACCAAAACCTCGAATCAAGATTATTGACTTTGGTTTAGCACACAAAATTGACTTTGGAAATGAATTCAAAAATATCTTCGGAACGCCAGAGTTTGTTGGTGAGAAAACTGTTGTTTCTTCAAACCATTATTTTTCAGTATATGAAACAGTATTTGTGGCTAATCTTGACTTGGCTGGTTTACAAATTATGGAATTTGTCTGTAATTTGTGACATTTTGAAATTTAAATGAGCGTTTTTTAGCATTTGATTTCAAATTAGACTTTCATTAAGGTGTTTTAATCTATCAGCATCTTAGCTTATTATCTCTGAACATACATGGACTCAGAGTGAGACTTATACCTGTTCTTTGACTAGGTACTTACCTTGCTGCTTTTTCCTTTAGCTCCTGAAATAGTAAATTATGAGCCTCTTGGTCTTGAAGCAGATATGTGGTAAGTTATTGGATCTTACTTGAAATAAATCTCTCATGATTATGCTTATGTTCTAACCTTTTTTTTTTCTCCTCTCTCTCTTCCCATCTATTTTTCTCTCCTCTCCCTCATCCTTTTTTTTTTTGTTTGTTTGTTTTTCCTTCAATCCAGGAGCATTGGTGTAATAACTTATATTCTGTAAGTACCAAAATCTATGGGTGTTCCTTGCAAATGCTGTTGTTTTTTAATTCTTATTCTATCCTCTGGGGTGTTGGTGGTGTCTGTACAAATCAAACCATTCTGATTCATGTCATGATTCAAGCTGTATGATCTTAAAAGCAGTAGTATAATTACTGAAAGAATTGCTGTTAATCAGCATTGAGCTAGCATGGGAAACTGTCTTCAAATCTATAGGTGACTTTCCTACAGCGATACCTTTATAGCATTCTTTGAAATTACAACAAAGTTTTTTGTCCTGCTACATCACATCTTCCTGAAAGTAGATTTGCAGCCTTAAAATGGAAAAGAAAAATGTTCTCTTTCTACTGTTATTTGATGTCAGAGGGCTGAAGCAGCAGTGTTACAACATGTGCCGAGAGGAATGTTCTGTCTCTCTTGCAGTCTAAGTGGTGCATCTCCATTTCTTGGAGAAACCAAACAGGAAACACTGGCAAATGTGTCTGCTGTGAATTATGAATTTGAAGAAGAATTCTTCAGTAATACCAGTGCCCTAGCTAAAGACTTCATACGAAGACTTCTAGTCAAAGATCCAAAGTGAGTTATTTTTCTTCTGTGTGGTACTTACATCTCTAGTATTTAAAATTACATGATATTTGGAGATGATAGTTTAATAAACATAAACCAGTATGTATTTTATTAATATCTGAAACAGTTTTATCTCTTATTCTCTTAAAGGAAGAGAATGACTATTCAAGACAGTTTGCTGCATCCTTGGATCAAGGTTAGCATGCCATTCATTCTCTCTTGTCCTGTTTTTAATCATTCTTCATTTCATGCTTTTCAAGTTCCTTAACATGGAATATTTTCATAATTGTTCAATGTAACTTACTGTTCTGGAAGTCTGCCTGTATGAAAGCTAACACATGCAGAATATGGGCTTCATAAATACATGCTCTATGTGAGCTAGCAGTAGGAAGTAGCCCCCTATGGGAATCAAAGTGATGGTCAGACAGAGAAGCTAATCTTCAAAAGCATTGCACAGACAAACATACAGTCTCTGAATCCAGTCCAGTTCACACTAATTTTTCTTCTTCTAATGCCCTTATTTAGACTGGGAAAAAACTAGTAATCTCTCTTCTGTCCTTCCCCTTAGACTGAGGAGAGAGTTGTCATGGTGGTCCACCTCCTTCTTCCGTGTTTCAGTGTTTGGTTTGGATTGAGCTGTTGTGAAGCTGCTAGGTTGAGAGGGAGAAAATGGCACCTATCATTCTTCTTAATGTGTGTAGCACCACCTGGCAGTTTACTGTTTCAAATCTGTATTACATTCTGTATTGTGAGTAGTAAGCCCATTCAGTGCCACTGATTTCCCAGGATGTGGGGGTGCACAGTGGGTATTTGATCTCATTCGACTTCCCAGAGAATTGGTTGGGAGAATATTTACCTGTGCCAAAACTGCTCCAGTCCACAGTACAGCATCTGAGGGCAGGCATTTCTACACCAAAGTGCCAGACTACAAATTTGACCATGCTTTGCTGACCTTTTGACTTTTTGAGATAATCTCATATAGTTGAAATGTGTGGAACAAATTGACATGATATTTTAAACCACTAAAGCAAGCATTTTGCTAGGTGGTCTCTCTTGGACCAAGTTCCACACTTGTGCAAAGAGACAGGTTGTTTTTTACCCTATTATTATTCTTCATAACTTAACTTCCCTGGCATTTGCTTCCCACTCCACTGGTCATATCCTCTTTTGCCCTTTCCACTGCTATCTTTACCTGCATTTCCGTGGCAGGGAAGGTTGAAACTAGTTCCCTTCCAACCCAAGCCCATATATCTCCATATAAATGACCTCAAGAATGGGATCATAAAATGCAAACTTTGGTGTACTCCACTAGTCATTGGTGCTTAGCATTAGCCCATGAAAAATTTGAAAGTATGAGGGCTTAGAACTTGCAGCGCTGGTAGGTGGGATGTGATTTTGTTTGGGAAGAGAGTAATTTTTCAGCAGTGTCCAGGTGATTACACTGAGACTGTAACAAAGATTGACTGCATTTAAAATCAGTCAGGAAATCTTCCCAGAAGACAGGATTTATCTTGGAAATCAAATGCCTCTCTCAGAGAGGGAGGTGAAGGACAAGACTGAATGTTCTGATTTTTGAAGGGGGTTTTCATTTAAAATGAAAACCCCCTTAAAAAAATGCAAACATTAAAACCCCCCTTTAAAAATGCAATACATTTTAGTATTGCATTCTCAGGTCTGGATTTCCCTTACAGCATTTTCTTAAGAAATTCCATCTGTATGCCTGACTAGACTCTGAATATTAAAATTATGTGCTTACAATTACTACATTATTACAGTATGATTGGAATACTATTATAATATAAGTGGAAATCATCACTGAGGGACAGACACTTACAAGCAGAAATTATGGAATTTTTTAGAACATCTTTATTTTCCCTTTGCCCACAGCCGAAAGACACTCAGCAGGCACTCAGCAGAAAAGCTTCTGCAGTGAATATGGAGAAATTCAAGAAGTTTGCAGCACGACGAAAATGGAAAGTAAGTCATTCAATAATCACATCAAATGCTGGTGACATACAAATGCAGTAGAATTGCCAGTTCCGGGGAAAGGTCAGCACATTTAAGAGTGGAAAAGAAGGAAGGAGAAACATGGGAATAAATTAAGTGCTTGAGTATGGTAGTATGGGAGAAGACCTCTTTGTCAGTGATCTGCATCCAGTGCTTGTGTGTGGATTGTTTGCCTTGTGCTTCTGCTGAATTTTAATAACAAAAGTTAAGATTTCAAATTCAATATAAAAAGCAGATGGGGTGTTGAAGTCAAACTTCAGTTTGTTTTGCTACGTCCTTTAAAATCTCTGCAATAGCACCCTATCAGAATGTTCTAATTTTTTTTACATATAGTTTTTTTCTTATTGTTTTTATAAAGCAATCAGTGCGCTTAATATCCTTGTGCCAAAGATTATCAAGATCTTTCTTGTCCAGAAGTAGCATGAGTGTTGCTAGAAGTGATGATACTCTGGTAAGTGTATTCTTATGAAAGCTTTATCCCATATGAACTTTGCCAGTTTCTAACTAACAGAAATATTAGTCTCTTGAAAATTTGCACAATTAACTAATCTCATAAGTCAGAAGAAATAGATTTTCAGGTTACAAAGGTCAGTTATCCATAGTTTAATCTTCTGCATCTTGAAACCTTGATATTTAACTTATGGTGTCAAGGCTGATACCTGGTGTCAAAAACTCATTTCTTGGTTTTGAAACTTGACTCATAAGTATTTTTTTGTACTGTAACAATTATATAGTGAAAAAGTATCATCTGAATTTTACTCATCATTTACATCATCATTTTGTAGACTAAAATAATATTCCTTTTTTTTTATTACCAAATATTCAAAATCATTGAGATTGTTTTAAATCCAATAAATGCTAGACAGCAGTGTCACAATGAGCAGTTATCTAAGGAGGAACTTTAGAGTTGGCCAGTATTCAGTTTGTAGTATTAGATATGACTAGAGTTGCAGTTAGGAGCAATTGCTGTATGTTTAGTAATTACAAACATCTGTAAATCCAAAAGCATTCTTTTTAGCTTACTCTACAAGTTTTAATGCACACTTTACAAATTCCCTGTGATCAGCAAGGGATGTGTGTTAATATGTTTAGAGCTGAGGAATATCATCTTTTCTGTGCAATAATAGGATCAAACTTCAAAAATTCTGCAAAGCCCTTTTTGTGCGCCCTATCTTCTCCATGTTCTTCCGTGCTCATGTTTCCACTTTTTCTCCTCTTATTTTTCGGCTTCTGTGCTCTTTGTTCTCCTCTTGCTCTCCTTTTCCTACCCACCACCCCACCCCCCCACCCCCCCACTTCAGCTATCTGAATGCCTTTTAACACTGGATCAGCTTTTCACACCTGTGTTCCAGCAGAAAGGAGTATAGCCCAATGTTAGTGTCCTAAAAAATCTGAAACCTCAGGAGAGAGGAGGTAAGAGCAATCCAAATAATGAGCTCTGTGAATTTCAGCTCTTTGAAATTCTAGTGCAGAGGAGAAAAACAAAGTTACACCTGCAGAGGTATCTAGGCTTATTACTTAGGTTCTAGATTTTTAACTGATCCATTTGAATAGATGAAAGCTTGGACCAAAGCACCTCTCTTGTGGATGGCACAAAACCTGATACTTCAGCTGGTATTCATGCGCCTCTTGGGTTTTTTAATCGTCACATATATGCATGGAATAATTTCATTTTATGCAAGTATTGCTTCTACTGAAATCTATCATCCACTTTTCCTATGAGGAAAAAAAAATACTCCTAATTAAAGAAACCTGTGTGAAATCTCAGTGATTAATAGGTTTGTGTGTGATGAAGAGGAAAGTATACTTTACCAGAAACCATGTCAGGGGGTTTGGTGTGGGTTTTCAAACAACATACATGCTAGCCATATGCTTCATGAAAGATTACAACTTGTAGCTGAAGCACTCTTTTACAAAAAAGTGTTTCAAAAAATTTAGGTTTTAAATTTTTGTGATGTCTTGGCAGCTGCTAGATACGGATTTTTTCTTAAAGATAACAATTTCTCTTCTTTCACATTTAATTGCAAGGATGAGGAAGATTCTTTTGTGATGAAAGCTATTATTCATGCCATCAATGATGACAATGTTCCTGGATTACAGCACCTTCTGGGATCTCTGACAAATTACGATGTCAATCAACCCAACAAGGTAGTGTGGGTCTGCTTTGAGGTGTGTGATGTGTGGGGGACTAGCTACCACCCTGTTGAATAGAGCAGTGTGGTTGTAAAATAGAAATGTAACACCTGAAATGAAAAGGCAAGGGAATGGGAAAAAGTTCTGCCTTTTTTCTAGGAGAAGTTTTCATGTGCTTTGTGTTCAGTCTTCTCAAGATACATTAAAATGGAGCCCAAATGAGCCCTTTTTTTTTTTTTTTTTTTTTGCCTAGGCATTTCAAAAGTGTAACTCAAATAGTCAGGAACTGTAGTGTATCAAATATCTGCCTCCACTCTTGGTGGCATTTGCTGTTTCTTGTGGGCAAAGAAGAGGGCATACTATCTAAGAATAACCAGACTGCTAGAACTGGCTTTGCAAAGCATTGTTAGAGACAGAAGTTCCAAACTGCAGAATTGGGTTATGTGAGCATTTTAGATGGTGGTGTTTACTTTCACTTTTTTGCATATAGTGACCTCCATTACAAAGTAGTTTCAGAAATATGAAGATCAGTATAGAAGTAAAATGTTATTTTACTGTGATGGATCTTGAACCATTTAAGAAATCACTGGGTTTTTTTGTTTTAATGTGTGGTCCCATTTCACTTTCCTAGATGTTGCCTATGGCTTATGTCTGAGGTGGTATGGTAGCTGCAAAGAAATTGCAAAGGGAAATGTTCTTGCCTAACAAGGCTAATAGTAAGAGCTTAACATTGATATTCTTAATTGAAAAAGCATAAATGTACTGTGGGATATATCATGAATTCATCTCAAAAATATGGAGAATCGGTGTGCAATAATTTTTTTTTTTAACTAAGGGATAAATTGTTTCCATACACTATGTCCTGTAGACTTAAGTTGAAAGTGGAAATCTGAAATGCTATTCAATGCATGCCTTCTATTCCACTGTTTCCTTAATCCTTCAGTAATTAATTATATTGTTCTTGCTTATATTTCGTTGTTAGCATGGAACACCTCCACTACTGATTGCTGCTGGCTGTGGAAACATTCAGATGCTTCAGCTGCTTTTAAAGCGTGGATCTCGTATTGATGTTCAGGATAAGGTTGGGATTCTGCTTTTCAACTGCTCTTTATAAGTTTTTTTAGCACAGTTAGCAGGAGACAAGTGGTTCAGACCAAATGGTATTGGAAATTAAAAACTCTGATCTGTAGATCCTGTTTTCTGCCTTCCACAGCAAAAAACGTATGACCAAGTTTTTAGCAATGTCATTTGTTACTAATACATATCCGCTGATTTTCGTCACTTTTTTAGCTGAAATAATTTGAATGATACTAATCTTACAATGTAGTTCATGCTTACAAAACCACCTCAATTAGCTCAAATTAGTGATTTCCCTAAAACACAATGGTGAACTTTATTTACTATAGAATGAAAAATTAATATTTTAGCCGTGGGGAATATAGCAGCTAAAATTCATATTTGATGGAGGATATGCTTTACAATAAGCTTTTTCCCCAGTGTGCTGTAACAATTCATTTAAAGCAAGCTTGAGGAACTGTCTACCTCTCCATCTGATAGATGGTAAAGGAAGCAGAAGAAAGGTTTTTATCTCATGACTGTTCTTTAGAAAGAACTCCCTAACAAGGGAGAAGAGGATTATCCTTGCAAACAGTTAGTAATCCTGTTAATCATCCTTGCATAGAGAGGTTTTTGTTGTCACTGTTGGTATGTAGTGTTGTTGAATCAATTTGATTTTTTTTTTAAAAAGTGAATGTGTTCATATAAACTTGAATAACTTTTCATTGTGTCTGTGTACATCTAAGTGCACATGTACCTCAGCTGAAATCTAGAAATAGGATTTGACTTGGTTGATAACATCTGAAATGAACTTTTTTTGACAGGCTGGATCTAATGCAATCTATTGGGCTTCTCGACACGGACACGTAGAAACACTGAAATTTCTCAATGATAATGGATGCCCTTTGGATATTAAGGATAAAGTAAGAAAATAACTCAATTTTTACACAGAGGGCCTTTTCCTATAACTTTATCTTAGCAAAGAGAGAGGTCTTTCAATTGAAACAGTTTTCAGCTGTGCCATAATTCCAGTAATTTAATTGGCTCTTTTAGTGTGGTTTTCTAAGTTGACATATAGTGCCATGATAACAGAGCTTTAAAGTAGCTGGATGTTCTGATTATTTTTCTGACAAATGTTAGCCAAGTGTGCATGTGAAATGTGGTGAGTACATGGTGGGTAGGTGGGGAAGTACAAACCTAAATTAATTTTCACTTGAAGACTTGATTTCTCATTGGAACTCAGAGTGAAATCGTGATTTGGTTTTTCATTCCTCTTGATTGAAAATCACTTTTGTCTGACAAGTAAATTTGACTGTTATTAAGTTGAGTATAAGGAAGCCTAACAATTTATAGCTGATGAGCACTTACCTTGTCTTTGGCAGTGTTATTTGAGCAACATATGCCCTAGAAACTAGTTGCTGTTAAATTTTTTTACCATAGCAATGATTTTATACTAGCCAAAGCTCCAGTACAGAAGAAATTATATTTGTGAAACTGTTTGCTTTGTTGAGGGAACCAAAGCAAGGTACATTAGGAAAATTGTTGTTTGAACTCCTGATAAGGCTACTAGGAAAGAGGTTTCTCTCTTAATAAAAATACAGTTTCTGTTTTGTGTCATTTCAAAAAAGAAAGTGTTGCAAATAGTTAGACGTAGTGAGCAAAACGAACCAGGGTATACAACTGTGTTAGGCCAGCTCCTTACCTTTGAATAAACAGAGCAGGGGGGAGCATATGGAAAAATTATGAATAGAAACGGGACATCTGTTTCAACACAATTGCACACACAGCTTCCTCCTCATATTGCTCAGAAATCTGGTCGTGTCTGTGATCTGGAACAAATAAAGTGGAAAAATAAGTTCTGGAAAAAGAAAGCCTTTGAAGAAATAACCTACCTGCCAGGTGGTGGTGGTGGTGTCTCTCAGTTACAACCAGCTAGTAAGCTCTACTGATGGCTGGGCAAGGGAGAGGGAGGAGTGTCCCGTGCAGGATTCAGGGTGTTCAGGCTGTACACAGTGTGCAGGCAGTGTAGATCATGGTGTGACACCGGGAATTACACTGGCATGTTCTCCTGTGATTGCAGTCCGGGGAGACCGCTCTCCACGTGGCAGCTCGCTATGGGCATGTGGATGTGGTTCAGTTTCTCTGTAGCATTGGATCCAATCCAAACTTTCAAGACAAGGTGAGTCATGAACACTGTCTGCAATTTCTTTCAACAAATAAGGCTTTATATAAGTGGTCAAAACTTCAAGTCTCGTGTTTAGCCTCTGGCATGTTTGCAAACCAGAATTATGGAAGTTCTGGTAGCTCTTAATAAATAAAGATTATGTGAAAAAACTGAGAGAACCAGTGAGTGCTGTAAAACACAGGTTCTCTCAAAAATGAAAGCTTCACAGAGAAACAACTCTGTGAAGGTGTGGGTGGTGGTGTGTACTCTTTGAGTTCAGCTAAAGATTTTTATTAAATTTTGCCTTGAATTCTGCTTGGTTTTAGCAATCATAGGATTTTTCTGCAGCGTCAGGGACTCATTTTTGAAAATGAGAGGAGGGTTTCTTTAGAGGTCTGGACTCTTGCAAGAAAACAAGGAAGAAAAGGCATAATAGGAAAAGAAAATCCATTTGACCCAGATTTGACTCTGTATTTGTGAGTTCCACAAGCCTCCCCAAGTGCTGCATCCTCCAGGACTTCCTTTTCATTGTTTAAGGAGCCCTAGGCTGAGGGAGGACAGAACATGGTCTTTGTCTGTTTCTTCACACACAGATTTTTACAGAGACCTTGAATACAGTCCAAGTCCTCTGCTATTATCAGCCTCAATTGTCTCTTTTTTGATATTTGCCAGGTACAGAAAGGCTAACCCATTTCTTAGAATTTGATAGAGCTTTTAGTGGGTTTTAATTCTCCCTGCTTTTTCAGTAGGCTGCTTTCAGTATATTTTTGTCAAACATTTGAGGTTTTTAATGGTGCTCCATATAACTGCTCTGACATACAATGAATTGAAGTTGAATATTTTGAAGTTTGCTGGGTCCAAGCAAAAAGCAAATTAGTACTTCAGTCAGAACTGAACTCCAAATGCAGACAGCTTCAAAGGCATGTTGTGATATGTCTTTAAAGGACTTGGGTTTTTAAGTATCTTCGCTCCTAGAACATTGGGATGTGCTTTCTCAGCAAGGTAGGCAGAGTGACCTGCCTCAAACTTCAGGTCTAGTGGGATTTGCATCTTCATGGTGATCGATCTGTTGTAGACACTGGATTAGTCACAGCATGCAGGATGCAGAAGTTGTTTGTGAACAAAGGTCTGTTTACAAGTGAGAGAACCAAGATAGTTAGCCTCAGGAGCAAGGATAGGTTTAAACTAGTATTGCTGACATACAAGGTACCATAATCACTCGTATGTCAGCTGAAGTTATTCTTGGTTTTAGAATGTCAGCATTAAAAATTACAACATCTTTTTATAGGACTTACTTAGTAGACTGTCTTTTCTTTTTCATACCATCTTTTTGTATTTTTAAGCTGGGGAGTTGTTCTTCCTGAAGTTTGGTTCAGTGCTGTTTTTTTGATTTTTGATGTTGATAGGAAGAAGAAACCCCACTGCACTGTGCTGCTTGGCATGGCTACTACTCTGTTGCCAAATCACTCTGTGAAGCAGGCTGCAATGTGAACATTAAAAACAAAGAAGGGGAGACCCCGCTCCTGACAGCATCTGCTAGGGGCTACCACGATATTGTGGAATGCTTGGCAGAACACAGGGCTGACCTTCACGCCACAGACAAGGTTAGTTGTGTCTGGAGATCACAGGGCTGTGTCTCTCAATTGTTTCATTTGAGTGCTGCAACTCAGCATTTTTTCCACTATGTGAATTTTTGTGGCAGTTCACACTGGGCCTTTTCATGGCTGAAGTAGTCTTTACAGTTGTCCATTGATCATTAGTATTCCATGATTGGGTTTTTGCTGATCTGTCATCTCCTTATCATTTATCACCTCATGAGTAACACTCTTTGAAAAATTGCAGGAACATTAGGTTCTGTAATTGGCAACAAACTGTTATCTTCAGAGAAAAAGATGGATTTGCTGTTGGCCTTTGATTACTATGGGTTGGATAAATCATATCCATTTCCAATAAGAACTATTTAAAAATATGACTGTATTTGTTTCAGAATCAATTTTTGTCTTTCATGATGCAATCCAAATAAATAAATTTGGAATTTAATTGCTTGTATTTTTGGTACTGCTGGCCTTTTAGCTACCTTTGTTAGTAATGTTAAATAAATAGCTATTAAAGTAAGTTCAGAAGAAAGTTTTCACTTCTAAAGAAATTAAATTGTTTTTTCCAGTTAGATTGTCTCTTTAAGTGGTTCCACAGACAGAAAACTCTGTCTTTGAAGTTACTCAAGGCAGAAGGCAGATTGCATGACTTTTGCATCACTAACTTCTGTCTAGTAAACATGAGGAAAGCTGTTAGAAGAGAATCTGCATTTGTATTTCATCCCTTCCACTGCAAAGACCAGTGGCCTAACAGAAATTTGCTTTCATCTCATGGCTTATTTATTTAGACAGATATGGTGCATCTCCCTGCCTCCACCTTCAAATTGAAAACCACTGTGATTCTTGAGACAAGGAGATGCACCCTGTTACTTGAGATGGTTGTGACTTTACTAAATGTTTTGATGTTTAGTATTATTTGATCTCACTTACTGGCTGTCTCTTTATTTCAGGATGGTCATATAGCCCTGCATCTAGCTGTAAGAAGATGTCAAATAGAAGTAGTTAAAACTCTCATCAGCCAAGGATGTTTTGTAGATTTCCAAGACAGACATGGCAACACTCCCTTACATGTGGCCTGCAAAGATGGGAATGTGCCTATTGTGGTGGCACTCTGTGAAGCAAGTTGTAGTTTGGATGTCACCAATAAGGTAAATGGAATATGGATGCTGAACTACATTGTTTATTAGCTCACCTCTTGCATTAGGTGACCTCTTCAAATTCTTTGATATGAAAATGTCTTTTCCTTTATTTTTCTGTCTCTCAAAGTGACCAAATGCAAAGAATTAAATAACTCACCTCACAAATTTACCAAAGTTCGTATCAGTTGAATAGGCCATTAAATATCCATAAAAAAAAAAATTCGGGTAAATTATCATTGTTTTGCCAACCTTCTTCCCAAGCCATTTAGCTTTGCATTATGCAGATTACATCTAGTGCAAAAGAACAGACAAAATGCATTGCAGCTGGCTATGATTTCATATGTAACATTGAGTTGTACACAGAATTGAAGACTGGTATATTTTCTGCTACAGTGTTGTAACTCTAAAAATGGTGATTGCATTGGTTATTGGTAGATTAATGCCAGGTAAAAATGCAAACAATCTGTAGTTGGTTCCAAAAATAATATTTCATTACCTGCCTCTTAATTTCGAGACACTGGTGCCTTTTATGTTGCTTCTGTTGTGCTCATGCTGCAGTGTATGGGATAACTAAACATAATGCTTTTACAGGTTTGTATTATGTCTTTTACCCTGGATGTCTTTAAGGGAAAAGTGAGCTGTTTCAGGAAACTTTCTTTATATAGTTTGAATAGGTTAAGTTCAGCCACTGCTAAGAGGCTCTGTGCTTATGGCTTGATATTTAGCTCTGAATGTCTTTATCTGCCCTATTTAAATTTTATATGTGCTACAAAGTTTAAAAGTTACTTATAGGAATCTTTATGTTGCTATCTGCAATTTCTCTGTTTCAGGTATTTTAGTTTCTTTGTATTTTTTCCGGGAAAAGTACAGACTCCAGCAATAATATTTTGCTAGTTAACACTTCTATTTATTGCTGAAGCACTTACATTGTACTGGCCAGATAATAGCCAAAGAAAATTATCGGGTTTTTTGAGGATTGTCCATGCAATCACTTTTGGTTTCAACAATTAAAATCATCAGCTGTCTAATGAAAAAAGTTAAAGCAATGAGCTCCCCAGTCCCAGCTTCTCAGCCCAAATCTGATTGACTAGGCAATTAAATCCAGATCCACAGATAAGAGCACATTTTAGAGAATTTGAGTTAATGGACCACGAGGCTCTTGTTCTGTTTGCTAATGGAGAGTGTTGAGCTGGGATCACCCCAGCATGCTGTAGAAAAAATAATTAGCCATCAATTGTTCAGTGGCTGTGGGATCATGGCTACAGAAGCTGTGGTTGTAGTTATTCTTCAGCTCTTATTCTTTCAAGAGTAATGTATTCTGGACAGATTTTTCAAGTGCCCTTTATTTGAAATGGGGAATTTGAGTGTTATTAAATAGAGAATATTAATTTCTACTTCCCCTCTTCAGAAGCAAACCCTGTATTAACAGGGCATTATCAAAATGAACTTCTGTTCTTGGTCCAAACCCAAGGCTTTGTCCCACATGTATGTAAATTCTGATTGGAGACACTGTTAGTTTCTTTCAGAGATTCAGTACAGCAGAACATCACATGCATTTAGAATCATAGAATCACAGAAGCATTTAGGCTGAGAAATAACTGTAATATCAGAGTCTAGCCATTAACCCAGCACTGCCAACCTGACCAGAAAAATATGTCCCTAAGTCCCCCATCTATATTACTTAAGTACCTTCAGGAATGCCCTGAGCAGCCCATTCCAGTGCTTGACGACTCTTATAGTGAAGAAATTTTTCCTGATAGCCAATCTAAATCTCCTTTGGCACAACTTGAGGCCTGTAGTCCTGTAGTCCTGTCACTTGTTTCATGGCACAAGAAAACCAGCACCCACCTCACTACACCCTGCTTTTAGGCTGTTGTAGACAGTGACAAAGCCTCCCTCGAGCATCCTTTTCTCAATGCTAATCAATACCGTCTACATCAACAGCTCCTCACAAGACTTGTGTTCCAGACCTTTCACCAGCTTCATTCCCCTTTTCCAGCCATGGCCCAGCACCTCAATGTCCTTCTTGTCACGAGGGGCCAAAAAACTGAACACAGGATTTGAGGTGTGTCCTGACCAGTGCAGAGCACAGGGGGACATCACTGCTTGGTCTCACAGGACACTCTGTAATACAAGCAGGATGCTACTTGAGCTGAGGTGTAGGATCTGGAGGAACTGAGCATCTTTTCAGATTCCAGTTGTCAGAAAGCTGGCTTTGCTCTCAAATACTTCTTTCAGTAAATGTTACGAGTTTGTTTCTGATTGTGGACTGGAAGAACACTATTGAAAGCATAAAAATGTGAAGTCATAGTAGGCTACCCGCAGAGAATAAATGGTAGTTTTTGTAACAGTAGCTCTGAACATGCAAAACCAGAAGTGGGTGTCATGAGGACCTGTTGTCAGTTAAGAGATTTGTGGGAAAAAAAAAATTGGGCAAGCAATACTTTACAGCACTTTCCTGCTTCACTGAAAAAAATATATTATTTCAGGCTGAATTCTTTCATTCATTCCTTTTATTTCTTTGGGTGAAAGGGGGAGATATTTAATCTTCAGTAGCACTTGGGCTGAAGTAGAACCCAGAGTTCTAAAGGTTATGGAATTAGTGTTGTTTAAGTGGTTCACATTTAATTAAGTAAAACGGCAATTAAATTTTCTGGAATTAAAAGACATTATCAAATATAGCCAAAAAAACCTCCAAAGGATTCCTCCACAGCTATGAGAGATTTAGCTAGAAAATTGTTTTCCCATTTTTTAAATAGTCATCCAGCCTTTGTTTTTAATTGCACTTCTGGCAGTTGTGCTTAAGCTGCAATCAAAAGTACTTTTTTCTTGCAGTTTTTGCAAAACCCATCCTGTGTATCAGTATGTATATTTGAGTAATACACCTGATTATTACACATAAAATTTGAAGTGAAGTTCTTTGACTAATGTAGTGACACTTCTTTCCTCATGTTAGTATGGAAGAACGCCTTTGCACCTGGCAGCAAACAATGGCATTCTTGATGTTGTCCGGTTCCTTTGCCTGACTGGTGCCAATGTAGAAGCATTAACCTCTGTAAGTATTGAGAGATGCTGTTCTTCTTTTATGCATGAGAGTTGAAAGAGAGCTCATAGACAGGTGTAGGAAAAGGACATCACATTTTGTAATTTAAAAAAAAAAGTATGTTATACAACAGGAGTGGGATTTGTTCTGTCTCTCTTATCTACTTGTTCCCTTCTTGCAAATAAATTTGGAACTGATTATGGTGCAGTACAGCTACCACTTTGTCTACACCTAGTAATTTCTTCATCTAAGAATTACTTGTATCATTGTGTTTTCTATAAGTTTTGAGTGACTTCATTAAGATGTACATCATTTCACATTTGAGAAACAAATGCATTGTATGTATCTTAAATTTTTTTCTTGCTTTAGGGGGGTTTGAGTTTTAGGGTGGGAGATGTGTGGTTGGGTGGATGAGTGAACTAGCGTGAGAGTATCCTGGCAAACAAAATCATTCACGTCAGATCAGCCAGCGCCACTGCTTCCCATTAGTAACAAAAAAGGCATTTTTCATTCTCAGTAAGGTGAGAAACATCCTCCTAATGACAGATCCACAGCAGGAATGCAGTGTCCTTTGTCATATGCATGATAAATTATAGACATCACTCACACCATAATGTGTGTTTTGAACAAACTAACCATGTTTTTTACTCGGATGCGATGGATCACTTTACATTGCTACTCGCTGTAACCAGTGTATTCTGCTTAGAAATAACTACTGCTCTGTATGAAAAAGACATGTTGTCATTAGATTTTAGTTGAGTCCACATTTTTCAGAGTTCTTCTCCTAACAAATTTTTCCTGAGACGGCTGAAATGAAGGTGGGGTGGGTGGGGGGGGAAGAAAAATTCTATATCATTTGCTTTACCTATTTGGTAGAAAATACTAATTTTTGTGGGTTTTTTCTCTAGATGTAGCAATGCAGTTTTTTCTTTTAAGCACAGATCTTATGTAGGAAGAGAATACCAATAAACTTGGAATTGTGGCTTAAGCAACTTTAGTATGTAATAATTACTTTTTGATAACTATTGGATTGTATATTGCCATGTCCCCTCTTAATAATAAGGAAATGTGCATGCAGTGGACTTGGTAGGATGCTCTACAGATTTCCTTTGTCATCTGTTTTTGTCTTTTTTGTTTGTTTGTTACATCCCATTGTGTATATGTATCTGCACTCCTACATACTGTAGAGATGAGATAAAATAAAAGGGTGATGGGGGAATTCTTGAGCTGTTGCACTTCATTTATGTCATGACAGCTGTGTTGGTATAATTGCCTGTGTGGACACTGTCCTTCCAAGATAAAAGTACGTTTTGCCTCTTCAATTTAGGTCACTTTGAAGGACATAACAAAATAAATAGTGCTGATACTAAATCTAGCAGGAGCAGCACACTGAATATATGTAACCATCCATTATTCCAACAGTGTGGTGGCAGAGAGAAGGACAAAGGAGGAGAGAACCAAACAAACTTGCATGTTGTGATTTTAATATTTCAGTTTTGCATTGGATTGCTAGAAGGCTGTTAAACTGCTCTGAAAAGTTTATTAACAGCTCTTTTTGAGCCAGTGCAGTAGAATTAATGGCTTTTTTTTCTCTCATTATGCCATTCCTGAGGAGATAGCTTTTCCAACGCCATTAAGTAACTGGGCTGTGTTATTAGTTCCTTGCCTTCTTTCTGGGTTAAAGGCCATCTTGGAACCACTCTATTTTTAATTTGATTGCATGGATGATGTTAAGTGACCTTAGAAAACCTTCCCTTCCTGGAGTATACAGTAATTTTAAATGCTTGAAAATTGCCCCAAAACATCTGCTGTGCTCACATGTTAACTGGCACTTTGTTGTTGGATTCTCCTCATGGAAGTTTCTAAACTGATGTTAAAATTGTCAGAGTGATTCAAAATTTTGGATGCAGATGCTTGCAAATGTGATTTGAACTCAGGATCAGCTCTTGCAGACTGTCTGATTTGCAATAGAGGGAGCCAGTCTGAAATTGCAATGAAATTTACCAGTAGGTGCAAAATACGCTTTCATGGATCCTGTAACCAAGCCCTTTTTCTATGTCAGTTTTGCTTACCTATTGCTATACCAGTGAGTAGATACTCTGCACATTTTTCAGGAAAGCTTGCATAGGAAAATAACTTGCTATTTTGCTTCTGAATGTATTTTCTAATTCTCTTATCTGAGACAGTGAAATAAGCAAAGTACTCCTAAATTACCTTTTACCAAAATTTAAAACAATAGAATAGCATAAGAGAGCTGTGAGAATCAAAGTAGGGGGCAATTTTTCTTTTAGTTTTTTTAATATTAAACTGCAGATCTGTGAAAGCTAGGTAACTAAATGGTAAGACCAGAATACTGAAGGCAGCTTTGCTTCTCCTTTTAAACTTGCTGATGCAATTTAAACTGCATCCCTTACAAGTTTCTTGCCTTCTGGAATCCTCCAGTGGCTGATATGCCACTCTCAGTCTTTATCCATTGGTAAACAAACATTCACATGATATTCATGTGAGTCAATATGCTGATGTATCCCTTCTTTGTGATCTTTTCAATCTATTCAGTGGGCAATATCTAGAAATCACTATCACCCTCTAATTGGTGAGAAGAGAGATGGAATTCAGGGGGAGGAGTGTTGGCTTTGCTCTCAGATTCTGAATTCAAAGTATCTTGTTACAGTGGCATCCAGATGCCCATCTATAAAAGAAAAACTAAGAAACTGCTGCTAATAATTTGTGTTTTAACAGGATGGGAAAACAGCAGAAGATCTCGCCAGAGCAGAGCAGCATGAACATGTTGCCAGTCTGCTTGCAAGACTTAAAAAGGTTGGGAATACATGAATTTTAAGTGAGGTTTTTATCAAAGCCATTTTAAAAGCTGGTGCAAAATTCCTTGCTGCAATGCTGTATTTTTTTTCCTTTTTCCTTTTTATATATTTAATTTGAAATTATGTCCTCAATTAAAGCAAGCATGTACATATTCAAGAAGCTGGCTAAGCAAGTATGCACCACTGATTTATATCTATCAGTGTCTGACAGTGCCTAGCAAAGCATCTAAGGTATTTAGTAGAATATAAGCTATGAAGAATTAGCACATCTCCTAGGACGACTTATCACCATTTCACTTAGATAAAAGTTATGAAGGATGGGAGGTTTGTACCCCTTACAAAAATACCAATACCAAATGAAATAGTTGCATAAGTTCTCAATGTCATCTTTTAATTCTGCACTTTCAGTATACCCAAATGTCTTGCTAACAAGAACAAAAAGATGATCTGGGCTTGTTGTAAGGCAGCATGTCTGACACATCTGATACACATTGATTAGTCAGATAGGCAGCATCACTCATGCTGGGAAAGTTCCAGAGCCTACTTGCCTGGAGATTGCAGGCAAGAGCCAGACCAATTAAAATAATCCTGTTACAATTACAATGATGAGTCTGCGTTTGGAGAAACTGAAATAAATGACCATTTCTATTGCTAATAGAAGATGGTGCATATCATGTATTGCCAAGGTAGAAGCAGAATCACGTCCTTTGGGCCTGCCAGCAAATCTGTACTTCCTAGGATTGTAAACTATATGTGTGTAAAGATGTGAGAAAATGCAAATTTCAGACTTCCTCTGCAATGACAGCTTTAGTAAATTTTGTCATAATAGGTTCCATTTTGCATAGTTACATCCCCACACCAAACTCTTATTTGTGTCTGCATGCAGGCAGGTAAATTCATGATTCATTCATAATGTAAATATGAAAATAATACAAATTGACCTAGAACAAAGGAAGAAGGTCAGATAGATCTCTTTTGAAAGAAATATTAGTAAATAACTCTCTTCTTGATTGTGGAACACAACATCCCTGAAGGCCTGACTCTGTATATGTGGGGAAAATGCATTATACTTTGTAACAGAGAATCTGATCAATTGAAATTAGCAAATTATATTTAACCACTGAAAATACTGCAGTACTACTTAAAGTGGCCAGGATCATCTAATACAGAGCATACCTTCCACTTAATTTTGGTGCTTGTGAAGTATTTTGCCTCTATTACAGACTCTGTGTGAAGAGCCTGCTATCACAGGGGCTCTGGTGGAGGATTCAGTACTAGCTGTAACAGCGCAGTGTTTGCACTGTGACTAACTCACTAAATAAATGCCTGCTGGTGAGGAAGGAACAAACCTGTGTGCAATGCTGTTGCTGTCAAATTTCTCAGCTCAGGTGCTGCATGCTTACAATTCAGGGGGGGCTCATCCTAAATGTAGATGAGGAGCAAATGCATAACAACAAAACCTCTCTCTCAACTTCAAATCCGGGAATGAAGAAAGGGAAGATTAACCTAGTTCCTTTGCCCTCACACTTTCCTGCTTCCTCCCTGTTTCCTTGAAATTCACCCGAATATGAGAAGCAGTGAAAAAGTTGATGTAAAGAAAAAGAAGAGAAGGAATGCACATTGAGCTGTTGGATGGTTCAGCTGATAGCTGTCACAGCAAAATTCTTCCATAGTGCTGCCATAAGAGTATGCATGTTGGTCAACCTTCTGAGGCTGATGGGTTAGGAGAATGGGCACTGAAAGAGGCTAGTTTTGATGCCTTTGTCCTCTCCATTGGAGGTCAGAATAATTCCAGTCACTGATTTGAGCCTGAAGACATGGGATTTTCATGAAACATCAAAGCAGCTCTTGAGAGTAAGCATTAAGCTCTCCTGTCTGCCTGTCCAGTATCTGATGGCTTGCATGATCAACCAGATGAACACCAGTCTGGCAAGAAAATGTACCCAAACCCCACGCTGAGTTTGTTGGGAGGCAGAAGTTCCCTGCCACACATTCTGATTTCTTCTTTGTGTTGAATTTTAGGATACACACCGGGGGATTTTTATCCAGCAGCTGAGGCACACACAGAATCCACAGCCCCGGATCAAACTGAAGTTGTTTGGATACTCTGGCACTGGGAAAACCACCCTGGTGGAGTCCCTCAAATGTGGCCTGATACGAAGCTTTTTCCGAAGACGTAGGCCTAGGCTCTCCTCCACAAACTCAAGCAGGTTCCCCCCATCACCTCTGTCTTCCAAACCTTCAGGTATGGTTTCGAACCGTGATGTTTGTACGAGAAAACAGTTTCCTCTTATTCTCTAAGCTCCTAAGGAGAAGCTGTTGACTGCACTGCAGAAGACAGTGCAGCCTAATCATGTAAAAAACAAAAGAAAAAGGGAGAAGGGACTGACTTCTCTGTGCACAGGTTTGTACCTAATGTAAGAGGAAGAGGACCAGCGAGTGTGAAGGATACATGAGTAGTTAAGGGGTTTTTTTGCTTACATGCTGCATAAGTGAACTTGCACAGTGGAGGACAGGACTTGTAAACACTGCTATTTATTTGTCACAAAAACTCCTAGGCTGCAAACATCTGTGTCATTACTAGCTTCCCTTCTGCTGGAGGAACTTCAATAAACACTGTGAAATCAGAACAGTTGCTGCATCTCTGCAATACTGTGTGATTTTTAAGTAGTAACAGGTTTCAGAACTGCCTCCGATGCCTTGGAGTGCTTTAGGATACAGTTTTACTACAGAATTAGCCCAGTTAGTGGTGTCTAAAATTGTCTTCAAACAAGCTGAGAATGGAAGTTTTCCAAACTGACGTAAATGTTTACAAATATTAAGGAATGGATTGCTCATGTAGCACCAGCTGTCCTGTGCAAAGTGGGAAGAGCTACAAGGTGTAGAGAAACTAGCTAGGTTTACACTTAAGCCTGTGCCCAGTTTTTGAAAACCCAGAAGGGGACAGTGGATAGACCGGGGTGTCCGGGTCCCTTTTCTAACACTGGGAGTCTGCACAAGCAAGCTAAGCATGTTGAGAAGCTCAAGTTTAAATTGATGCTTTGAAGTGGTCTTACTGTGTAAGTTTTAGATGAGGACAGGGTTGCCTTTTTTTTTTTTTAAATAAAAACCCTTTGGATAATACTTGCAGGTTCAGATTTTGTTCATGATTTTTAAGCAATATTAGAAGAGTGCTAGTAGTAGTTTCCATCTCTGCTTTCTCTCTATTCACCTGAGGAAGCTATAGGGCATTCAAAAAGTGGCTTAACAGGGCAAGACCCATACTACAGAGACTGTTACTGCATTTGATGTTTGCTTAATACAAGGGCCTCACACCTGTGACAACAGAGAAAAGAACTTGATTAAATTAATCAAACAAAAGTTCTTGATTTATTTATCTTAATTTACTATGTCATACAAAGGGCAATAAATTACTCAAGGAATATCAGTTCCTGGAGGCAGTACAGGAAGGTTTTGATTGAAGTTAGATTTTTTTTTTGTGTTTGTTGGTAACAAAACCAAAGAAGAGGTTTTATGTGCTCACACCATCATAAAATCAGAAAGATTGCCATTCATGCTGACAAATCAGTGGAAAAATAAAGGTGAATTTGAAGCCCTTCAAAAGAACTTACCTAGATATAAAGCCAGAAAGACATGCTGTTGTATACATACAAAGCTACTATGGGATTATTTTAGCATTTGGAAGTTTGGGTTTTGCTTCTTTCAGTATATGTTCTTTTGGGATGTAAATCATTATATTGCATGTAAATTGTATTCTAGGTTGAGTAACATAATCAGATAAAGATTTAAATCAGCACAATTTGGCCTATACTTGGTCACATAAGATTTGTTAGTCTATGTGTTTGTTTAAAGTCTGTAAAAATAAGTGTGCGAATTCACTAAGTATTTATTTACAAGAGCTGAAAGATTTAAAATGTTACCCTAGGAGATCAAACATGAAAGTGTAGTTTGACAGCTAACTGATAATCTCTTCCTATTGTAAAACCCAATACTAGAATTTGTCAGCTAGTGGAGGAAAGAAATCTTTATCCACTAGATGGTGCAAGTCAGTCATAAAGCCCTTTTGTTTCTCATTTGCACTCCGGGAAGATGAATCAACAAGGAATTTAATATTTGCTTATTAGTGAAATCATTTTGGTCAAGGGCCTGCTTTTCTCCCCCACCACCCCGGTGACACTTGTTACACAGTGATATTTTTTATCATTACTTACAGGAAGCAGTAATATGAATACGTGACATTTCCATGCCAATAATAAGTCATGCAATGGAACTGTAGCCCTTAGCTAAAAAAAAAAAAAAAAAAAAAAAAAAAAAAAAAAAAAGGCAGCATATTTTGCAACATAGAACTTTAGCTATTCAAACCTTTCATACACATAAATTTCAGTCTTCTTCTATGCTTTCCACTCAGAGGTGTATCTGCTAATGGACATAAGTGCTTTATAGGATCATCTAATATTCTCCTTTTGATCATTCAGAATAAGAATGTAGTTGTGTACACCCACAGCTTCATAGACATCTCCTTTCTTTGAAGAGCACTTTGGGCTTTTTAATCTGCTTTTATGGCTTGAATACTTGTTTTGAAGTGATCTTGTTGTGATTTTCACATGGTTTGTAATCTCATTTTCCTTCCCCTGACCCAGTTTCAGTAAGTATTACGAATCTCTATCCTGGCTGTGAAAATGTCAGCGTGAGAAGCCGTAGTATGATGTTTGAGCCAGGCCTGACCAAAGGGGTATTAGAAACTTTTGTATCACCTGCTCATCACTCTCACTTCTCTTCTGATGACCAGTCTACCAAGGCCATTGACATCCAGAACGCCTGCTTGCATGGTAAGAAGAGCCCTGGGCTGGGGTGCCTTAATGCTGTAGAACAGTTAATGCCATTTAACTTGTTTTTTGAAATAAAAATGAGGGGGAAAATCTGACTTGGCATAGTTGTGACTGTGTTTGATAATCCAACACTGGTGGGGTTTAATTTGTTGGAGAAAGTAAATCTGCCTGAAGTTCTCTAGCTGTTGTTAAATACCTTTTAATCACTCATGTCAGATCTTTACAGTATTACGTAGAAACATTTCTGAGGTGCGTAAGTGGGAGAGTAGAAAAGAGAGTAGAAAAGGAGCAGGTCAGTAATGTGGCTACTAGTGTGAAAGCCTCTTCACCTACACTAGATGTCATCTGGGGATTTTATCAGATTTAGCTTGGTCCCATTTAGTTCTCACCATTTAAGTATATTCCCAGCTATGCAAAGGACATACTGTTCTCTGTGTCAGGACTGGAGCATTTTTGGTGAGCCGTGGAGCTCATCAGTCATTGTGAGTGGAGCTTCTGATTTAATTTCTTTTTTTTGCAAGGAAACTAGCTGCTCTGGAGTTGAAGCCAGTTAGCAGTAAGAGCTGTCAGTCACAGAAGGTGTCATAAGTACACACACGGCTTTTGGCTCTGAGACCCCGCAAATTGTCTCCACCAGCCATACAAACTATCCTTTATATCAGTGGTCAGATCTCTTCTTCATAAGGAAAATGTTTTGCGTGCCTTAGCAGCTGCAGTTTTGAAGCTGAGTCAGTATTAATCAAGAGTTTACCTTGGAAACAGAAACCTACTTATCAGTGCATAATAACAAATGCAGTGACAAAACATTTATCCCAGATGCTGAAGAGTTTGCCAAGTAGCTAAAACTTGTTCTTTGTGTAGGGTAATATCTCCCTTCAGTATAATTTGAAGCCCAGTCAAATTCTGCAGGGAAACAGAGTTATGCCAGGGACTATCAGAAGGACTTTGTTTTCTTTCTCTGTTCTCAACTGTACAGAACAAAGTGTACAGACAGGTGAACTCTGAGTAGCTGTACTCATAACAGCAGGTTGGAGTGTTCTGACTCCTCTCCTTCTAGAAGTCTGAGGTGCATCTTAATCACCATGTGTTTAATTAGAAGTGGCAGATATCACCCTAATCAGATGGTGCATCTGGGAAGTGCAACATACTAACACTTTCTCACCCGGAGCTAGAGATGGCAAAAAGAAGCACGGAGCTCTTGGAACCCTTAACATGGAGATTCTTCAGCCCTGATTTACCAACACAACGTGAAGAGTACATTTCTGTAAAGCTTCTTTTTAGAATGTGCTTCAGTGGTTTTTGAAATCAGTGGTGGCATGTTAAGAAGAATAATTAATAAAAATATCAAGCTTTTTTGAGGTGAACAGGGAAAAGAATGGGAGGCATTATTCTTGGTTTTCAAGACAATTACAAGATCTGCTGCTGTCATTCAAGGCAAAGCTCAATTTGATTGCATAAGACTGCATGCATTTGACACAGGTGCTTACATATGGAATCAGGCTAAATTTCCTAGAGAAGGAATGTGAGAGGAACAGATTTTGAGGGTCCAACTGCTAAGCCTCTAAAACTGACTGAAACTTGTTCCCTTTGTTCATGATTGCATTTTCAGTCTTGCTTTCTCACACACATACAGTTTATGTTTGTGATAGTTTAAATCAGAATAAATGTTTTGTTTGTATTTCCATGGCCAGAAGATGTTTCATGCTTACTGATGATCTCTTCATCTGTTTGTCTGTTTTCAGGAGTTGGGGATTTCAGCATCTGGGAATTCTCTGGGAATCCCGTGTACTTCTGCTGTTATGATTATTTTGCTGCAAATGATCACACTGCGATTCACATAGTGCTTTTTAGCCTTGAGGAGCCTTATGAAATCCAGCTAAACCAAGTGACCTTTTGGCTCAATTTCCTGAAATCATTGGTCCCAGTTGAGGAGCCAATAGGTATGCTCTTGTTAATGAAGTATTGGAGATATAAACCTTCTTGTATTTCTCTGCAACTCTGTACATCATCCGTGTTTGGTGTCGTCATCCCTATGCAAACAAACTTGACATTAGGTTTCTTGGAAAAAGGGAATTTTATCTGTGGAAAAATCCAGAAGCATTGTACACGCCACTTAGTTCAATTAAAAATGTCAAAGGATAGTGCAGGGTCTGGTGGCACTGGGATTTACATCTGTCCATGGCAGATGAAGTTTTATGTCAGATAAGATATCAAGAGTGTTTCAGAGGGCTGGAACTATTCAAAACCAAGTTTGGACACTTTGCTTAAATTCCTCCTATATCTAGCCCAAATAAACAATATTTCAGCATAAATTAGTCTTGTCAGTGATGACAGAACAGTATTATTCCTCAGAATTATCCCTCAGTATGTGCAACTTTCATGTATTTAAAGTTCTATTTGGAGTTCAAATATGGTAAATTTTTGGTGCTGACGTACAGAAATCAGTATTTCTTGTAAATTTCACATATGCTCCAATTTTGCACAGGTTTTAAGTAATTTTATTTGTTTTATATTCAGGCTTACTGAAAGTTACTTGGTGGGCAAACTTAAATTAAATAACATTTTCTCAGAAGGTCTGGTAGTTCAGGTGTATATACATGTAACTTATCTAAACTTGTTTGAGTTTGTAGCTGATTACTGGTCTGCAGACTGTGACAGTCTCTTGGACTAACCAAGCTCTGACATGTGTCTTGGTTCTGTGATCTGAAAGATTGTTCCAGCCAGTGGATCTAACTCAGCACTAAAAGACATTTTTCGTTACACTAGGGATTCGCCAGACAAATGTATTAAGTACTTAACACTGTGCAAAGAGTTATTTTCTCTCTCTTTCTGTATGCATTATCTCAGCCAGACAATGAGCCAAGGCCAGCCCTTGGTTTTCAGTTCAGGCAGCTGCATTTTTTTATTTTCTGTTTTAGATCAAATCACAATGTTAATAATATCAGCATTTGGATCTAACCAACAGTAAATGACTTGTGAAAGTTAAAGCTCAGAAATTTGCAAAAAAAGGTGTCAAAGCTGCAAATACAGCTAATTTGCAAGTGCTGAAAGCTTTTCACTGCTCTTCAGTCTCAGCTGATTTTTTTCTTCCTGCTTCTCTGATTATCAGCATTATTTAGATACTTCATTAAAATCTGTTTTTATACTGATCAGCTCAGTCTGGTACCCACCCATCTCTGTATTGTTACAAATCTCTCAAGTAATATCTAGTAACTGATGTGTGCAGAATAGTTAAAACTCTTGGAATTACTTTCAAGTTATTTGTCTTAAGTCCTTAGCTGCCAATTAAAAAGAAAAATAAAAAGAAGATAATTACAAAATACTTGCCTGGAAGTGTTATGCAGAGATTTAGGGAAATGTGACTTTTTATGAATTAATCAAGATTACGTAGCTCTTAGTTGATGAGAACTGAGCAGTGATGTAAGCATGTTTCTCCCATGAGACCTTTTTTTAAGGCTAAAAGAGCATGACTGGGTGGTACTGTCTATTTTAAAAATAGTTTAATGATGTCTTCTATTTTCTGGAATATGAGTCTGAGAAAAGATTGAAAACTGTGTTCTGTACTGTCACTTCATTCATGCCATTTGTATCTTTCTTTCTTTCTCATTCTTTTTCATGGCTTCTGCCAGGCTTTCCTACTTAACTCTCACCTAAGTGAGAGGTCATTGTTTGTGTAAGTACTGCAAAATAGCATTCATATCAACATATGAATGTTGTAGCCATTTTGTGTTCTACAATCCTCTATTCCGCACCTGTAATATTAAGGACTCTGCAAAGATTATGCAGAATCCTTTCAAGAAGCTGCTATTTCTAATTTTTTAACCCTCATGCTGTCATAGTTTGTAGTTAGTAGCTATATCATTAGTGCTACTGATTACTTGATTACTGTTTTTGTTAAAACAATAAAGTAACACAATATATATGTATCTGATGTTATCCAAATTGTCTAGCTATTAAAATTGGGCCTTATATACACAGACCTGTAAGCAGATAATTTCCAGAGCATCAGCAGTTACACTGTCAATGGCTGTGCTTAGAGTTGGTAAATAACTACAAAAGTTGTCGGTATGAAGAATGGAAAATTTATTTCTGCTTTTCTGGGTCAGTATCAGCCATCTCCATAGGCATGGCTCGTAGTGAGGGAGCCCTCTTGTTTCTCTTCTAGCATTTGGTGGAAAGCTGAAAAGTCCCCTGCGTGTTGTTTTGGTTGCCACGCATGCTGACATAGTGAATCTGCCTCGGCCTGTCGGGGGAGAGTTCTGGTATGACAAAGACATCTCCCTATTGAAAGAAATCAGGAACAGGTAAGTGGGAAGTATATTTATACATAGTGTTTAAACATGCTAATTGGAAAGAAAAATATTAAAATGCATTGGAATAGCTAAAAGGTTTTTATATGGCTTGTATCATACTATGATATTTTGAATATGTTCAGGAAGCATATGTTGTGCTAAAATTGAAACATTTACCAATATTACAGTGAGTAAGCTGCCCTAAAACAAAATTAATTGTGGTGTAGGCAGTCTCACCCTGTAAACACTGGGCTACATCCAAAGACCCATTCCAACTTTCTGTCTAACATCTTGGTTCTCAAGTTTTGCACTAGTCTCAGAAAAGTTGGCCATTTGCATTTGCATAAAAAATTGGATGCAAAAAAAGGAAACTTTACCAGAGAACTGCCCTTAGCTCTTTACTGATTTAGGACACCTATGAAAAAACCTTAAATGAGGTCTCACTCCCCACACAGTTTGCAAAAAGCTGGACATTGTGGAGTCACACAGGTGTCAAGGCCATCCAAGAGGTGCATAGAAGTTAGTGAAATTTATAGACTTCTCCAGCAAATGTCTCGAGCACATGCTAACAGTTGATGGAAATGGGGAATTTTCCATAAACATACTATTGTTTAAAGTAACAATACCTTATATTCAGAGTGAGCATGTAAGTGGGAAACACTGGGTATAAGAAGTCATCCATACCTGTCAGTGTGGACACTTGTCTGAGCTCTACAAGAAACAGATGTCGGAATTCCAGCACAATAGCTGGGGAGGGGGGGCAGTATCTTAATAAATTGAAATAAACCAATAAAAAATACCTGTGTGTCATCTTTGGTGCTGGAGTGCTTTTTACTGCAAATCTCTCCAGAGCTAGGCAAACAGGCCTGTGTGGTTGGAAAATCAAAAGTAAGTGGAAAGTGAGCTGTCAACATCAATGCCTACTGAACTATTTAAAGTGAGAAGAAAGCAAGCAACAGACATTAAGGCCTTAGAACAATAAATTCCTGTAATCTCATCTCTAGTGAAATGTTTTGGTTTGTAATTACAGGTCATGTGATGCAGTTACAATTTTTTTACACATATTCACTCTTCATCCTGAGAGAAAACAGTTTTCTCTCAATACGTCTGCTTATTTTAAAGAAAATTACACAGCCGCTATAGTGTCTGTGCTTATAAAATATCTCAATATAATCATTACTTAAACTTCATTATTCCTTGAGGAAAAACAACTCTAGTATAATTTAAGACTGAAGTAGGATTGTATTAAGAAATAAACTGGATTTGGGCCTAAGTTAATAATAATTTTTTTTTTTTTTTTAGATTTGGAAATGATTTGCAAATTTCAGAGAAGTTATTTGTCCTGGATGCTGGAGCATCTGGGTCTAAAGATATGAAGCTTCTCCGAAATCACTTGCAAGAAATAAGAAGCCAGATAATTTCTGTAAGTAGTGTCTTCATAGTCTGGGTTGGATGAGCCAAAATGTGAACGTCTTGTGTAATGATCTACTGTAAATTTCAAACTTAGAATAATGAAGCATACAGAAACCACAGTCGTTCCAATGTTCTAACAGCACACTTGACAGGTCCTGTGATAAACAGAGCCGTGACATCAAAGATTCAGTCAGCATTTTGAAACGAGTAGCTGTTTCAACCAGATGACCAAAATACTCTCTGTTGAAAGGAAACAATTTGAGATATCAGTTTAAAGTCATAATTTTTGTTTTTGATTGGCAGTGATTGGATTCCAACATTGGTCCCCCATTTTCATTTTTTTTATTCAGCATAATATTATAGAGAAACAGAGGAATATATTATAAATATATTTCAAGAAAACAAATTTTTTCATTTAAAAACCCACCAGAGTAGAACAGTTTTCTCAACTGTTAGAAAGATAATTCCAAATATGGATCTGTAACCTGAATATGGATATGTAAACTTAATATGTATTAACTTTTGACTGCATTTTTTAATTGAAAAATATTGCTTTTTTTGCAGTTGTATCTGTATGTATAGGTATATGCATATGAGACTAAAGTTGAAGTGTAGCCGTGCTTTGATGGTATCACCATGAATCCATGGAGACTTCCATAATAAGGGTGACCAAATCAAATTTTTGGTACCATGTGCTAACTGGATTAATATCATGTTACACACCAGCAAGATTTTCTGCAGCTACTTTTGAAATGTATTTTTTGTAGTTGATTAAAAGTACTACTGAGGTAATTCTGTGGGTTGAGGAAAATAATTAGATTCATGCAAAATTCAGCCTATTTTATATTCCTGGTGGTCTCTTGATTTTGTAAGCTTCTCTTCTCTAAGAAAGCTTTAATATAGCTATAGTCACTAGCTTGAAATCTGAAGGGTTTTACTGCATAAGAAGTGGAGGCTGTGGCTTGAAGATGAGCAAGAAGGCATCAGTGAAGTCTAAGGCAATCAATACATCAAAGTAGCATTTTTGCTTCTTATTTAGCACCCTGCTGTCTCACCTTTTGAAGTAAATTGGTCCTGTAAATATATTGATGAGTACACATTCTAAATAAATTCTCATAATTTCAGAAATAAGTATTAACTTACAGATGCATGATGGCAACTCATGGTGATATTTGGAAAATTTGCTTATTTCAGTGAAAAACTATTTTCTGCAATTCACTTTTTCAAGAAAAGGTGGGTAGAACTTGTGGCAAGTGAATGTCAGATGAAAGTGTAAGGGTCTAGCACAAAGGGAGCTCTTTAGATCTGAATATTCCTTATAAATGCACTAGACCTCCATATAAAAAAACAGTACCACTATTCTCAAGTGGATGTTTTCTGTGCTTTTCTAAGACTTGCCCACCTATGACTCACCTATGTGAAAAAATAATCTCCACACTGCCTTCCTGGAGAAAAATTAATGGGCCCAACCAGCTGATGTCCTTGCAGCAGTTTGTGTATGATGTGCAGGAACATCTTAATCCCTTAGCAAGCGAAAACGACCTACGGCATATTGCACAGCAGTTGCATAGCATAGGAGAAGTAAGTATTTTTATCTAAATTCCATTTCTTTTTTTTGCAAGTTACTGTTCTGGTAGAATATTTCTTTATGAGTTTAAGCAAATGTCTAAAGTTGTATGTTTTTTTCTCTTCCTCTTAAGACATCATAAGAAGTAGAGAATGCTTAGTAATGCTTTCCGTTATCATTATGTCTTGTGGCTTCTATTTTGTTAACATAATCTCTTTGAGACAGGAAGAATTACAGTTTATTGCTATAGTTTTAAGAATATAAAATACCCAGAAAGGATCACTATGTTATCACCTTCAATGAAGTGTTCACTGCATATGAGAGATTTATAAGTGTTCACTAGAAATTGAGTACTAGGATAGCACCTTTGTACAAACAGCTGGCAGGGCATGACTAGGCTTTCCAGCTGTTGGGCTGTAATCATCTCATTACTAGTGGAAAATAACAACAAGATCTGTTTTTTTCTTCTGAATACTTGCCATATATTTAAATGCACAAATATTTA
The DNA here is from genome assembly GCF_022539315.1 of Serinus canaria. Lineage (NCBI taxonomy): Eukaryota > Metazoa > Chordata > Aves > Passeriformes > Fringillidae > Serinus > Serinus canaria. The sequence continues at coordinate 38,043,454 of NC_066343.1, read as the reverse complement.
AATGTTTTTTTTTCCTGTGAGCAGTTTTAATCAAATTGTCAGGTCTGTTGGGAAGGCAAGTCTGTTAGGAAGGCGAGAACATGGGCTATCATCTTGTACTTCACAAGACCTAAACAGTAACTTTCATATTTATAAACAGATTAACATCATGCAGAGTGAAACTGTCCAAGATGTTGTGCTTCTGGATCCTCGCTGGCTCTGTTCTAATGTCCTTGGAAAAATCTTGTCAGTGGAGAGCCCAAAAGCCCTCCATCACTATAGAGGTCGGTACACCATGGAGGACATCCAGCGTCTGGTGACAGATAGTGACGTGGAAGAACTGATACAGATTTTGGATGCCATGGATATCTGTGCAAGGGACCTCAGCAGTGGAGCGATGGTGGATATTCCTGCTCTCATAAAGACTGACAATCTTCACAGGTCTTGGACTGATGAGGAGGATGAAGTGCTGATTTATGGTGGTGTTAGAATCGTTCCTGTGGAACATCTTACCCCATTTCCTTGTGGAATTTTTCATAAAGTTCAGGTGAATCTCTGCAGGTGGATTCATCAGCAGAGCACAGAGGGAGATGCTGATATACGTCTATGGGTAAATGGATCAAAGATTATGAATCGTGGAGCTGAGCTTTTAGTGCTGCTGGTCAACCATGGGCAGGGTATAGAGGTTCAAGTTAGAGGACTGGAAACAGAGAAGATCAAGTGCTGTTTACTTCTGGATTCTGTGTGCAGCACCATTGATAACTTAATAGCAACAACCTTACCAGGTCTTCTGACTGGGAAATATTACCTTAGTCCTCAGCAGCTGAGGGAACATCATGAACCAGTAATGGTCTACCAGCCTAGAGACTTTTTCCGTGCACAGAGTCAAAAGGAGACATCACTAACTAACACTATGGGGGGATATAAAGAGAGCTTTAGCAGTATACTGTGTTTTGGGTGTCTTGATGTTTACTCCCAGGGAAGCCTAGGAATGGATATTCATGTTTCTGATCTGAATCTACTTATCAGGAGAAAATTAAGTCGACTTTTGGATCCACCTGATCCAATGGGCAAAGATTGGTGCCTTCTTGCCATGAACCTGGGCCTCCCTGATCTTGTTGCAAAGTACAATACAAATAATGGAACACAAAATTACTTTCTTTCAAGCCCAGTTCATGCCCTTCTGCAGGAATGGAGTAATGCACCTGACAGCACTGTAGGCATACTGATGTCTAAGCTGAGGGAATTGGGTCGCAGAGATGCAGCAGATTTCTTACTGAAGGCATCTTCTGTATTCAAAATTAATTTAGATGCTAATGGTCAAGAGGCTTATGCCTCCAGTTGCAACAGTGGCACATCTTATAACTCAATTAGTTCTGTAGTGTCACGGTAAGAGGAGGTGTTTTGTATGGATATCCTCTCAAAGTGCAGAAAGGATAAAAGATACAGTATAAAAGTTACAGTGCATACTAATTTATGAGCTTTTGCATCAGAGGATCCTTCTGGCACCACCTTTTTTGTGCATAAACTTTCTACTCCTAACTGTGAGTTGTTGCTTTTTATTAAAAAGACTGGTGTACTTCTGGTGGTTTAAAACTATTTCTGATTGAGAATGTGCTGCTTAATACTGCCATTTCAACTGGAAAGTCTTAACTTTTAGATTACGTACTGCAACTGTTTTATATAATTCTCCCGTAAAAGGTAGGGGGAGAGGAATAGCACATATACCTTATGTGTCTGTTTCTTACATTCTTTTTTTTTTTTTTTTTTTTTTCCTTTTCACTGTGTCCTCTGCTTAACTTCTTTTTATATTTGTAAGGAGAGAAATCCACCATTTGTGGTCAATCTGACCAAACTTAAGTGCATCGTTTTTAGCTGAAAAAGTGAGTGCCTTTTGCAGGAGGGAGGGTGCAGTTGATTTGAATGACCCTGCTGGAGTTACAAGAACATGCTACCTCTGTTTCACTTAAATTGTCTGCATGCTTATCATTGCAAGTGGTGCTTGCCTATTATTTTTTCCTGCACTTCTAAGTCATTGGTGATGACTCACGCAGAGCATTCTTGTGCCAGTACTATAGGTATAGGTGTGATACCTAATCAACTTCAATTACAGTCAAATCATAATGTGAAAATCTCTTAAACTTGCCAATTATCTTGCTTTGTTATTTCCATGCACCTCAGGTAAAAGTTCATATCATTATAATAGAGTACAAAAAATACAAGTGTTGGATACTGCAGAATAATATTGTCTAGCTGTCAGTTGTAATTTGTGTATAACAAAGGTTTTCTACTATTAGATCCTGCATTACTTACTTCCTGTACTTGAAAACTTTGATGGGGATAAAAAAAAAAAAGGAAGCAAGGTTTCTTGCAGTGATAACTTTTAAATTGATATGAGGGAATATGACCCATTCTCTGTTCTAAAAGCATGTAATTTTCATGGTGCGATATGTGTTTGTTTATATATATTGTATGTATATATATTAAGACTATTTTTTCCTTAATCTTACATTGTAGTAAATTTTAAAGAATTTTTCTACAAATAAACTGTTGCTTGTTGCCTCCTTGTTGACCACATTCTGTTGCTGAAGGGTATCAAAACTTCTTCTCTTTACACTCAGAATTGAGGAGAGGCAATACCTGCCTTCTGAAGTTCTTCAACCTCCTGTTTGACTTCAGGGGAATTTCTTAGTGTCAGGAATATTTATGGGGTTTTTTTAATGGCAAAGGTGGTCCCTGTACAGCAGAAGAATCTGCATTCATTTTAACAAATGGCAAGCCAAAGCTGTTTGCTACATAGCTTTTTCTTTGTGGTTTTTCATAATGGAAACCAAAACAGCAAATGTGAGTCTGTCATCAGGAATTCTCCAGATAATGCTGTGCTGCAGAGAGAGAGGACACTGCATTAGAACTTGTGCTGCAATAATTGTCCTTTACATTAAATATCCCCTCATCACACAAGGGACTCTGCTGGTGCTGCTTATTTAAAATCTCAGCATTACTCCCTGATAGCTGCACAGTCTTGGCATGGCACACTCTGCAGGCAGCTTTGCACAATACCTCTGCCCTATGTGTGCTGCAAAGGATTTAAGCAAGATCTTCTTAAAATGCTAGTTGCTGTTTCCCCCTGCCTTTCTTTGCCTATTTTACCCTTGCTTAATTAAATCTTTCCCCAGGTCCGAGCTATTGCTGGGCTCCATAGTTAATTATTCCTTATCATTCCTTTAAAGTCTAGTCCTCAATAAGAAGTATGGTTTATGAGCAGTCCTACCCTGACCTGTGTTTTAATATTCTGCTTCTGACAAACTGTGTTCAGCATCTCCCACTGCTGCTCTAAGTGGGCTGGTGCAGAGCCCAGCTCTACACAGCCTGTACTTACCTCTGTCAATTAATGGCCACTACCATATTTCAGCTTCCAGCTGCGGACGTGTTTAGTGCTTCTGTCAGATTCTGGTAAGTGGAGGGGTCTTTCTCATGTCAGAAAACTTCCTGGGTTTCTACCACAAAAGGTTTCCTCACCTGCCCCCTACCCAAATGCTTTATGCACACTTGAGATGTGTGGTCAACTTACCAACACTGATTAACTACTCCTTTTACTTTCTCTTTGTTTTTCCCTTCCCAACAGCATGTTTCTCACAGTTCCTTGCTTCCATTTACTGTAAAATGTAGACCTGGGAGTATAAATTACTTAGCAGACTCTATGATGAACCTTTGACTAGCAGTCACAGCCAATTGCATCATTTACAGTTTTCATGGTAAAAGGCTCAGGAAAGTGAATCACAGTCACAGGATAGCTTTGGATTCCTTTCTTATAAATCCTGTGCTACTGATCAAAAAAATAAAAAATTTGTTTCCTAAATGACAATTTGGGGATTAAAAAAAAAAGGCTAGCCAAATGTTACAAGTGAGCATCCCTTCTGTTGCTTCACTTTTATTAATTCTTTTGTGTTGAGAATGCAACTAGGAGCAGAGCTTCATTCTACAGTTTTTAGAACTGGGTTTAGAAGAGGCAAAGATCCTGCTCTGACTCACTCCAGAAATGGAGAAAATGCAGGTCTTTGCAAAGTCAAAAGAGTTTAGTCATATGAGTACAGAATGTATAGTACATGCAAGGGACATGATGAGCTTAGCTCCTGACAGTGAAATAACAGAAGCTGGACAGTAATCATCTTTGTAGCTTCAGAGAAGAGCTGCTGAAACATAATCTTGAGGATAAACCAATGAATGACAATTTTCAATTTTGTCTTCAAAATCCATAATATAGACAAACTCTGAACTTTGGTGCTCAAGGCCAAGATGCATTACAGATTATCTTGCAGTTTAGAGAACGAGAACTATTCTACTGGTACTCAGACTCAAATCTTGAAGAAATTTTCTGAAGAAGATAGAGAAGAAGCAAACACTTTGGTGCAGGCTGTTTTCCCAGTGATTTCTCCCCAGCATGCAGCAACATGCATCAAATAAAAGAAGAGCTTCATATGGCTAGTTTTATTGGGTGTTATTGGTTGTACTATTTTTAGAAGTTTTGTTGTTGTCCTAACTGCTGAGTTTAGAAAGCCAGAAGAGATCAGTGGTTACATGCAGATGATTTTAAGGTAGGCCATGGGCACCCAGAGATGGCCTCAGGTGGAGGTGGATATGTATGATTTTTCTCACCTTGAAAGGATGAGGAGACAAGGGTAAGATGAAGAGAGTCACAGGTTTTAGGACTTTTGGGATTCAAGTGATTGAAAAAGTTATGAAACTACAAGAGTTTAGAAACTCCAAAATGTCACATGCTTGACAGCACCAGGAAGTTTAGAAAGGAGCCAGTTTCCTAAATGGTCAGGTCTTTATAGAGAGCAACAGTGAAGTTTTTAGAGCCAGTTCCAGGTCCTAAACCTCTGTTGGCTGTGTTCCTCCCTCAAAGGAGAAGTTACCTCCCTAATTCGTTGCAATCTTTTTATTGCAGAGATGCTGTGTTACAGCGTCCTTGTTTAAAACAGGTGCCTCGATTTGAACTGCATCACTATTTCAGCTTTGACAATGAAATGGAGGAGTAATGCCCAAATTGTAACTCCAGAGAAAGTAAATGAAGCATGCTGTTGGCTAAGTCAGAGAAGATGGAGCATTGGAGTATCTTTGAAGCTAGCCTAAAAGCACTCTGCACATTACTGAAATTTATTTATATTTGATTTTTTTATTTGTTAAACTCAGTCCATTGTGTGGAAAAAAAAAAAAAGGAAAAAGAAATTCACTCACTCACATTTATTTTCAGGCATTGTCTGACTCAGAAGGCAGTGGTTGCAAAAGAGAAATAAAATTGGTTTTCAACAATGCCTAAGTTTTTTGGGTTACAGCCAAGCCACTCAGACTTTGCAGGTAGAAGTACTTGGGTCTTCAAAAGTCATATGAGCAGTACACAGAAGGGAACAGATGCTATTCCTCTGTATGGCTACATCTTTTATCATAACAAGCTTTACTGGAGCAGTGGGACCAGCAGCTATTCTGCCTCAAAGCTAGCTGAGGATCTCGGTGGATCTGGTTCAGTTTTGCATTAACCAAACTGACCTAGCGTTTCTGCACCCACCAGACTAGTTTGGGTCAGGTCCAAATCCAACACATGCATATTTACAGATCATTTTTCAGAAATCAATTATGTTGCTGAGTCAGTTGGATGTAGCTTAAAATTCACTGGCCTGTCCTGAGACAAGGCAGACCTGGACCACCTTGCCCAAACTCCGGCTCCTGCAGTCACCAAGGCTAGGACACCTACCCTACCAATATGCACTCATATACACTAGGCAGAGAGGAAGACTAAGAAGAATTTAGGGCACAGTGACAAGGGGGTCTCAAACAGGAGTGAATGCTTGGCACGCTGCATCTTACATGGATTTCTCAGCAAAGAGATGGTGACAGCCTGAGCCCACACATACTCCTGCAGAAATGTAGCACCTGCTGCAATGGTTTGGGCATGTCTGGTAGCTCTGTGTCCAGGCTCATGAACACGCTCTCTGTTGTATCTGCACAGGATTTGGAATACAGCTTGGTGAGGTATGTTCCCTATGGATTCAGGCACGGTCACAGCTGACTGTAACACACCTGGAGACTGTATGAGGGCTGGAAGTATATGTGTTCTCTGGAAGGTAACTGGAAGTATGTGTTTATATCTGGACTATATGTGTTGGAAGTATAGTCAGGATGCTTCTGCTGCACATCAGCAATCAAAGCTGGAGGGCTGGGGGAGAGGGTTGAAATCTGCATGAGTAAGGACTTAGTGAAACACCAGCATGTGGTGCCCTGGAGGATGAAGTTAAACTTTTCAAAACTGCTGCCAGAGAAGCATGGGAGAGAGGGGAAGGCTCTTGCATTAGAGGGGCTAGACTGCTGATGTTAAAAGACAGCATGTGAATGACTCTTTGAGTCATCCTGTGCTTCACTTTTTGAGCTACTCATTGCATTGCAAAATCAACTTTTTTAGCCTGGCCACAAAGAAGTATAGTTTGACTAGTCTGTTTCCCATGAAAGATGAATCAGCTTCACTTTCAGACCCCCTACACATGACTGCTTACAAGTCAAAACAGATGTGGCTATCAGCTAAGCGAAAGAAGCACAGAGAGAAGGTTAGCAGCAAATCCCGCTATCACTAAATATAACTCTATAACTTTGTATCATTTTTACATCTTTCCATTGGCTGCAAATATGAGAAAAAAGTACTCCGCAGAGTGCTAAGAGCAATCAATTACTGCTAAGCCAAAATTTTTATTACTGGAAAAACAATAAGTACAAGTCTGGAATTTTGTGCCAAAGGCAATGTGTCAGTAGGTCCAGATGAGTTGTAGGACAGAAACATATCCTCCTAAGCCTATAGTATGGATTATTTCATCATTCCTAAGGTATGTATCTGCAGAAGCAGGAAAGATATTTCTTTAGAAGTGTTTCCCAATAACACCTGGTAGCTAGAATTAGACTCAGATTTGGTTATACTTAAAAAATTAAACACCATTCTCTACAACTAGAAGACTTCAAATAAAAATTTTCTACAGACCCCTGGGGATTGTGTTCCCAGCTAGAGAATGTTGTAACAATTACCCTGGAAAACATGTAAGGAGGTGAGTCACCATAACCAAATTAGTATCAGACAGGATGGGCTAAATTTCCTCAGTTGCTCACAGTAAGAAGGAAACATCACTTGCAGCTGCTAGACCTGGTAGTCAGGTACTAGTACAGGTTTCAGAGGCATCTTCTTAAGGCATCATCTGCAGTATCAATCTGCTTATAGAAGCTCAAAAAGGAGCTGCATAAATGCTTAAACTGATGGATTAACACAGTTTCCATGTAGGCTTCAAGAACTGAATCATGAAGGCACAAATCTTGGAAGTGCTAATAGGAAGAGGAAGATTTCCAGGCCTTTTTATCCCAGGTAATAATACCTGCCTGAGAAATGTTGTGCAACTCACTTACTGCTGCCATCCCAGGAAAATACAGAAAGGAACCTAATCGGGTGCCAGTTTGGGTCTACAGGACAGATATGAATAGATGAATTCAAAGCTACCATGTGACTTCCCATTTCTCATTTATTCTCCAAGACATACTATTGGTTTGTACTTAGCAAAACAGGGAGAATATTTTTCAGCAGAAGGTGAAGGAGAGATACAGGAAGAACAGCCTCCCCAGCTGTGACTTAGCATCACGCAGTTGTCCTGTTTCTTACCATCCTGGCTAGGAAAGCTCCACAGAACTCCCACAGTCACCAAAGAAAAGCATGCCAGAGAGAAATTCTGCCTTGTTTTACACATTCATCTTCAGTAAAGATGTTAAGTCTTCCATTCTAGCACAGTATTTTCACAATTCCCTTATCACACCCACCTTTTTGTTTTAAATTGCTCACTGAAGGAAAGAGTGCTACATCACTCATGTGAAACACTGTCTGTGGCATCAGGTGAACCAGACATTGCACAGGAGAGCACAGGTCAAAGTGAGTGCATTGGGTGCTTGTTAAATAAACATGATAGTCCCAAGGGCCTCTTTCTACCATCAGTTCAACCATGTGCCCAACTCCAGCAAAATTCAGCTGCACAGTGTGGACATGATCTCTGAATTTCCCATGGATATACCTGGAAATACCAAAATATGGCATCTGGTGAGGAGAACAGAGGTGCCACTGGTTTATGTTTTTGTTTATGGTGTGCTAGACTTAAAGCATCTTTCACATTCCACCAGGAGCAGAATTCATAATTCACAAAGGGATCTCACTAGACTTAAGTTTGATGTTCATGTGTAGTTGTACTACTGCATTAAGCACTAAGGGGAACTTTCCTCCTCTTTCAGAGGTTGTTGGACTACACCTTTTCATTTCCAGAAGTGAAGCCAATATATAAAAAAATTGCTGAAAAACACTTTTTTTCAGCAAATATTTATCATCATCATCTCTGATGCACATTGGTTTTACTGTTTTTCAATGAAATCTCTAAAAGAAAAGTTTTCTCCAATGGAAAAACATAATCTTTGGCAGAATTTGTCCATCAGCTCCTAAAAGAGACTTTTCTGCCAACTGTTACTTTGACTGGTAAATGAAGTAATATGCAAATTGTTTCTGTTGTTAGAAAAATTAGTTTCAAAATCTGGTATTAAAAAACTTCTGTTATCCACTGTCAATCTGAAGCCACAACCCCTTGATACACATCCACCACAGAAGAGTCATGACTTCAGTGTGCCTTTGCATGACAGACGGAAGTTGTGGTGGTTTAACACCAGCAGGAAATTAAACCCAAATAAACCACTCCCCTTACCTCCAAAGCTTCCAGTAAGAGAAGGACAAAGGCAGAGGCTGAGATAAAAATTTCCTGAGTGCAAAAAACAATGGAGTAAGAAACACAATAACAACAAAATGAATACCAAAAAGTATACCAAGAGAGAAGGTGTTTTACCTACAGAAATGTATTTACCCTCAGGAGCACAAACAAGAGGGCAGATGCTGCCACAGGTCACTCCCACGTGCCTTCCCAGACAAAGGCACTGTGGCAACCTTCCCATGCCCTGGACCAGTCCTGATCAAGGGCCAAGAGAAAGGGGGGGGCTCCCACAGACAGGGCTTCCCAACACCTTCCCACTGGAGAGGGCGAGGCAAAAAGACACCTTTCTGCTGGGCAAATGGGTTTTCCTGCCAAAGCCACGCTCCCAGGCATGATGTGGGAGGTGTGGAAGAAGAACCTGGGCAGGCTCGCTGCAGCACTCAGCCCCACCTCTCCCTGCCACCAGCAGGGAGTGTGAAGGAAGACCACCTTACCTTCCCTAAGAGGAATTTAGAGCCTTGCATCCACACATACACATCAGGTATGAAGACTGTTGTGCCACTGCAACCTTATTATTAACATCCACCCAGCCCAGAGCCACATTTTGCATGAGCTAAAGCCAATTTCCATTTGTAGCTTGGAGAAACTGATCTGCAGACCTAATCTCAGCCAGCTCAAGGGCTTACATTTCTGTGCCAGTGCTGAGGTTAATCTCAAAAAGTAAAGTGTGCAAACAGTGCTAATGACAATTTTGGGAAGCAAATCAGTTGCATATACAGTAATTTTAGTTGTAACGAGATCTTTGTATTCTCTTTCTGCAATTTCCACTTTTAAAACTTATCTGCCAGGTGAATTATTTTGTCTTTTTCAAATCTAGGAAACATAATGAAGTGTGGAAATCCTGTAGTGCAAGTGATTTGACTATATTGTGAAACAAGACAACTAAGAAATTGGGCTGGAATTACTCATAGTAAATATTGCCCAAGAGCACAGTCTTTCATACCAAAAGAGTCTGATTTCTGCCTCTTCTGCTTGGTAGAAGTGTTTCCTCTGTGTGCCCAGAAGAAGACTCTCTTCTGTGGACCAGAGGGTGCTTCCCAGCACTTAAAAATCCCAGCTGGAGACATACTGTGTCATGTTTGCAATTCTGACAAGGCCTCTATTAGCACTGCCAAGAACAGGGATTTTTTGAGTGCTCTGTTGCCATCAGGGAGGGTGTGGTGCAAGGTTATTAAACTGCCTCTGCCACTTAGTTTTCATCTGACACATGCTTAATTGTGAGGATGTCCTTCCTCTTATTAGTGATTGAATCAGTCCCACTGTTGATGAGAAGTGTTGTCCAAATTGTGCTCTACAGTAAAAAGTATTTAAAGCCACAGCCATAGTATTATGGTAGAGGGAAGTTCAGTTGACATGTTGTGTCCTCACATTTCCCAGCATCAGCCAGGAATAGCGCTGTCTTATTCCTGATGGGCAGAAATGCAGTAGTTGACATGACAAAGGGACTGGCCTGGATGCCCCTGTGGGGAGAGGAGGGCTGCAGTGTAACCCATAAGTAAGAGAGATTTTATTCAATATTCTCTATCATCTCCTGCTATTTCTATTAATTATATGGAAGGAAACTGGTGTTGAAGGTAGAATGAGAATGTGAAAAAGAAGGAAATGTGTGAATTATATGGCTTCTCAACCTTGTTGAATGCTTGGGAATATTATGTACTAGGAGCTGTTGATCAAAGGTGCAGTGTTCAGATGCTAAGGACTGAAACCAGAATCTAGGGTCAAAAAAAGGTTGATGTTCTTGCACGAGGAACAAATTTCACAAGCTGTGTATCTTTGCTATATCGTAAATAGCTATAGTCCTTCCTTCCAGCTCTTAATCCATCAGGGCATCAAATTACAGCAGCAATTTCAAATCTTGGAAGCCAGATGTGCTTCTCCTAACCTCTGCTCCCCAAAGCCTACCTGTGATTGCCAGCTCCAACAAGCCAAGTAAATAAAACGCTCTGGGGAGTGGGAACTGAATAATTAAGTGTTGAAATAATCAGACTAGAAAACGGCACTCACCGTTGGAAAACATCTACACTGCTTTCTGCAGGGAGCAGAGACAGTTTTAAATGGCAGCTGGAGGCAATGACAAGTCCTCTTCATTACTCCCCATGATGCAGAAAGAGTCTTGGGAAAGGGAGGCCCTCATTCATCTGCAGTCCGGGTAAACATGGCACCTGGAAAATAAGATAAGCCACTCTTTCTAAAGCCAGCCCATGTTCTGGTATGGTTTCCTGGAGAGCCCTGTACGTCCAGTTCTGACAGAGTCCCTTTAGACTGATTGCAAGAGGGAGTCTAATTCTGCCAGCTTAGTATGTGCTGTGTTCAGCTTACCTAAGCTGTCTTGTAAAAGTGTAGTTAGTGGGAAACAGTAAACAAAACTAAGCATGCAGCAGCCAACATAACTACACGTTTGGGGCAGAGAGGAGCAGGTGCTCTTCTGGATGACAGCCACAGTTCAAAGCCTTAGTCCGTGTGTTTTGATCAGGAGACTGCTGGCAACTGATCAACAAATGTGACCAAGGCTGACGTCTCCTGTTTGGTGTTGCTGTGTGAGAGTGCACATGTCTTTGTAGCTGGAGTCAGGACAGATGGCAGCAGTTAGGTACTCTGTTGCAGCAACTTCTGTGCTTCTCGTGTTTTGCTATTTTCTACTTTTTAGTTTTAATTTAGTCGAGAATGTTTTGGCAAAAATGGAGAGATTAATAGAGAGTTTGTATAGGATATGAATATGTAAGGCTAGGTGTATTAGATTCTGGTTGGTGTGAATCTCTGCCTAACCTGCGACAGAAGAGATTTTAACCAGGTTCTGCCATTAGTCAGCACTCTAGTACCAACACTGTAAATTTTGATAATCTATTTCTCTTGGGTTTCTTAAATTAATCTAATGCTATGTTGCACTAGAAGGGGAGGACCTGTCCTATCCACCCTTGCTTTGCAGTCTTTGGGATTCACACTAATACCTGGCATACTCAGCCAGTTCAGCTCACTCAACCAGCAGGAAGAAGCTGTCACTTGGCTTTGAGGGCATTGTTTGCAGCCCAATGAGCTTGCTGCTACAGCTTAGAGCAGAAATGAGAATTGACAGGAGAGGGAAGGACCAGAATGTCTTTTTTCCAGCACTAATCCTGGTTCAAATCAGCCTGAACTGCTTGGTAAACCATACCCACAAATACTTTCAAACTATATAAAGGCTTAACTTCAGTATCTGTTTACCTAAAAGTATTTCCATAAGCTCTGGTTAAACTGTCTAGATGCCTGTGGCTCTTGGCAGAATATTAAACAGTCCTCTACCCATCTCCAGGGAAACAGCAGCTATCCCAAATCCAGAAACACTAGCAGATGTGAGCTGGGAAAGCCTGTACCCTGGAGAATGTTCAACCAGGAAGGCAAGCTCTGAGTACCAGCCACACCTGTTCTGGAGAGGACAGGACCACAAATGCAGCACTGTGGGATTGACCTCTCCTGACTCACGGCGTTCTCTTCAGTACCAGGTTACTCCTGTTAGAAAATGGAGAGTGACAGCCTCAGCCCTTTCCTTCTCTCCTCAAGCTCCTGGGTACAGCTAATTCTGGCCCATTTGGTGATGAAGGCAGGGTTAGTACTGAAAAAAGGAAAAGGAAGTTTTCTGTGCTCTTGCCTGCACCACAGGATTCCTGTGCTGAAGTCACATGGTCCTTCCTTGACCCAGCTCTCTTGTGGACTGCGCTGACAGTCCTGCCCTGCCTGCAAGGGCTGAGCTGCAGCTCAGCTGAAGGAATGTTTCTGAAACTAGTTCAAGTCTCAGTGCTTCAGAAGCTCTTGGGCTTTCAAATGACCATTACTTTTGATAAGCTTCTGAGTGCTGTATAGGCTATGCAGGTCCTGCAGCACTGTCACAGGTGCAGGACCTGTGCAAATGTGGGCCATTACCACCCTGCCTCAACAGGGCCTGGACTATACATGCTGTGACAAAACAAGCACTGGCAGGAGAGAGGCTACATGGAGGTGTGGATGAAAAGGCACAGAACATGAAGAAGAAATTCAGTTCTACTCACTATTAAACATTTTGAAGCACAATTCATCTATATGTCATCTGTCCCCCTTCATCTTTTCCATTATATCCATCAGATATTTTTAGTCTATTAGCTTTTGGGTTGTTTGCTTTCCTTTCAATCTGAAAAAAAAGGGAAAAAAACACATGCTTTTATAGATAGGCAGCAGCTGCTGCAACTGTTGCTTCCTAAACCAATATAATGAGCAAGTTTAATTTTAATTCAAAGTACTGTTATAAAGCAAGACTCAATTTTCCATTTATTGCCCAACCAATACCACTGGTGGTTTCAAGACCTGAGTCTACATCACTCAGTCTGGGTTCAATTGTCCATTAAAAAAATAAGCCAACAAATCATGATAGTTCTCTCAGTGAGTCAGAAAGCATCTTCCTGTATTTGAACAAACCTGATGAATTTAAGGCATGTTCTGTGATCCTGCTTCTGAAGAACAGTCTTCATTTAATCTGTTCACTCTTTGCCCTCAAAGCAGCAGCATTTGCCATGCTGAGGCTGGCACATAGCCCCAGGAGTCTGCAGGGGCCATGCTCCAGGACCAGCCTTCCAAGAAAGGCATCACACCCTGAGAGCTAGAGCAGAGGTCAGCTTGGACCCTGATACCAGGTCAAGTGTGACCAAAGATTAAGGCATTGCTCTTGGATGGTGGGTTTCCCAGGTATTGCAGCTGGATACCAGACTGCGGACAGTATTACAGCTAAAATGTTTTGGTAGATTAGGGTGAACTTATTCTCTGAGTGGTCCACGTTTTCTTACTAAAGAACTTACAGCACCTCTCTTCTCACAATTTGACCTTGCTTGGTGGGAAGAAGGCATTTTTTGTGTAACAGTATCAGAGGCAGACTTATCAATGATGCATCCTCCTCACATTTCTGCCTGTCCTCAGATGTTTTCTGCACTGTGGGGAAGATATGCAGATTGGGAAAGTCACACTTCATGTGAATGGAGGATGGTACTCATTTTTACAACTTCCAGAATCTTTGTGTCTCTGAGTCATATGTGTAATAAAAAGGAGTACAGAAAGCTATTTGCAATTGTATTAACATGTATGTTTTGTCGTTTATTTACTTTTATTTACATTTATTTATCACAGCTTTGGAAATCTGAATTTGTGAATTATTTCCTCTTCATGTATAAAGCAAATGTACAGACAATTTATTATCAAAATAAATAAGTAGAAAGGACTGGGCTGTGCTGTGGGGAAAGGCTGTCCAGTTCACAACAGGCAAAGGCTATGTCATTGCTTCAGGTATAGATAACAGCGGTCTTTCAGCCCGCTTCCAAAGTGCAGAGGTATAATTTTATCTCTACAGCAATTAAAAAAATACACTAGCTGAATACGAGATACATTTGCAATTACTTAAAAGACATAAACCTGAAATGGAAATGAAAAGAAACAAGAATTGTTCAGGATAAAGAAAGATGGGGTCGACTGAAGAGATGTTTAAAAGATATTTAAAAGATGGTTTATTGCAAAATCAGTCTCATGGAATAATCACATTAGAAGCCTTGTATCCAAAGCTGTTATAATCCTAGTTACAAGGTCTGTCATAAATTTCTTATTTTAAATTTCCACAAAGCTCACTAGCATTTTCAGAACCAATTGCTAATTGCTGCATTTTACACTATTTGCTGTAATGCATCTTTTTTTATCCAATCATGTAACTCTACAGAAACTTATTGCTGTATCTTCTACTTTTTTATCAACTCTACAACAAATTCTATTGCTAAACTTTAATTGTATTCTACTATCTTGCTTAGCATATTTGTCCACTTATATGAGACCTATATCTACTTGCTTAAAACATAATTCTGCTTAAACTACAGATCTTTATTCTTATTTCATGTCTGTTCTAATTTTAGTCTATTCTAAGCCTCCAAGCCTTCTCCAAGGTCTAAGGTCAAACACTGTATCCATCTCTATCTCTGAGCTTCTATGCTCAAGGCCTTGGAAGCTTTCTGTGGCTGCATTTCCCACAAAGAATTCCTTCAAGTGAAAAACTAGAGACAGGTGAGAAGGCAAAATGTAAGCAAGCAGGTTTGTCACAGAAGCAATTCTTCCAGGCTCTAGATTAGTCATTTTTCTGTTTTAAAAACTGGTTATCTGATTTTTTTTTTCCCTGCTTAAATGTTTATGGGCATTGTCTTTAAACTGTTCAAATCTAGCTTCAATAGCTGAGTACAGGGGAAAACTAAGAGAACATGTAGTTCTAAGCAGAGGAGTTGCCCAACTAGCCTTTGTGAAGATACTTCCCTGCACAAGTACTTTCGGCAGGAAAAACCCACTAAACTGAGGACTAAACTGAGAAGTCCAAATGCTGAAGATTTTGTTGGAAGCAAAGATCTTCTTGGAGGAAGTAATCTGTAGACCCCCCTTTTCTGATCTCATTTTCCCCTGCTAAGACAGACAGTAAGCCAGGCTTTTTCACTAACTAGGTATTTATCAATATTATTAGGCTAGGAGAGGGAGAACAGTCTTGTATTCTGCAGCTGAGTTTCTGTGAAGAAACAGGAACCTGACTTTTGGATTCCCTCAGAAGAGCTGTTTTTGTGGTGTAAAAACATGCAGCTCCCACTGGTGTCCACTGGAATTTGCTGAGTTTCTAAAAACTGCCTTTTGAAAGCATCAATAACAAGGCATACAAAGCATCTCTGATGTCTTCCTGGCTGTAGCAGTTTGTTTATGCAGTGGCATTGAGAAAATAACATGTCTGTATCTCTCTGTAAGGAGGTTTCCAGGAGCTGCCTGCAGCTTACAGACACAGGCACTGTTTCTGGCTCTTTAGCATAGATACAGGTTCAGTCTTGTCATCAATGAGGAATGGGAGGCACTTTCTGAGAGCATCCTCAAAGGGCTCTAATGTGGTATATGCCAGCTAAGAGTTTCTTGTAATAGCAATCGTCACACAAAAGAGAAGAGAGACTTCAAGTGAATACAGAGAGATAGGCAACTGTGCAAACCCCAGCCTGTTGTCAGTCAGTTACAAGTAACATGCACCTGGCAGTGCAAAGATGCTTCCAGCCAGCTCTTTTACCTAAGTTAATACAGTTCCAGAGCCAAGAGCAGCTTTGACTATTGCTTGCTCATTATTAAACATTAGAATATTATTTGCTAGCTGGTTCTATCCTAAAAGTCATCTGGACTAGAACTGCAGGTGCTGCACTTTGGTATGAATCATAGCGTAAATATTGCCACAGTCACTGCTTGTCACAAACAGGTTTATTTCAAAATGACCATTGCCAAATTCCTCCTTTGTTTGACTGTTTTACAATTCTTCCTTGATTCCTGACAGCACACTTGCAGTCAAGAGGTGAGAGAGATGGTCTTGATTTTGTCCCTCATCACCCTTGGAGGCACAATCTGCACAATTTACCGGTGAAAGAAGGTGAGGGCTCTCTCATATGACCATTCTGTAAGATAAACAAACATGCTGATTTCACACAGTCTTTTTTTTTTCGCAATATAACCACAAATCTATTACATCCGATTTCCTGCACAGCCTGTGTGCAATGCATTCTGGTAAAAAAAGGGAGGTGTCTGGTGCAGGGAGACCCTGGAGTGCACTGCTGCACTGACTTAAGTCTTTGTCTGGGGACACAGCATTGCACAATCATCAAACTGCATAGCACAGCTTACCCTGACCCCATCTCCTCCCCGTTCTCACCTCCTGTCTGTCTGTACAGGGGCTTCTGGGGAGATACAGAGGGCATTGCAGCAAGAGGGACACATCTCTAATCAGACCTCCAGCCATCCCCACTCTCCCTTTGCAACACTGTGCCTTCAGGCTGTCAGCCACAGTAAGAATCCGGTAAACAAGAGCACAAATCAAAAAACAACATTGTGACCTATTTAATGGGAAAAAGACTATGTCGACCCAAGGTACTGGCAAAACTAGTTTCATTGCAATAGCTGCTAGCCAAGTAAGTCATGTATGGGCACACACATTTAAAGCAACCATGCTAGCAGGGCTCCCGCTCCACACTCTTAAACATCTCAGTGAAGGCTTGGTTGGATAAGAATGCATCTAGGCACATGCTGTTCTGCAGCAGCAAGAAGAGTCTGAGAGTTGTTCCTCCAGGGGAAGCATAATGCCTTTCTTGATCAAGCATTCTAGG
Organism: Serinus canaria; assembly: GCF_022539315.1. Classification (NCBI taxonomy): domain Eukaryota; kingdom Metazoa; phylum Chordata; class Aves; order Passeriformes; family Fringillidae; genus Serinus; species Serinus canaria. The sequence goes on along the minus strand of NC_066343.1, from coordinate 38,026,491 downwards.
TACCCTATCTGCCCATGTTAGTGGTGTGTGGATGTACCACTCTGACCAGGCTCCATACCAAAGAACACACTATAGAGGACACTGCTCACCACTCCATCTTCTGCTGCATGCTTTCAGTGACCTCCTCCATACAGAGAACTGGGCAGCAACATGAGAAGAAGGAAAGGAAAGGTTTGCAGGGATGTTTACAGCACAGGGGATGGCTTTTGATTTAAAAAGAAGGGGGACAGGCAATGAACCAAACACATCTATTCCAGTCTGAGGAAGCTCCAAAGAAATCAAATTATTCCAGTGACAAAAGAAAACTCAACAGAGACAGTAAGACAAGAAAGCATAAAGCAAGGCTCAAAGACAAGTGAAAAAAAGCCATAAGAAGGTCTATGTAAAACAGCAGCTTTGATCTTCAGCCCTAACCCTGCTGGTTTCCACATACGAGTAATGTGACTGCTAATCTCATCTGTAAGCAGCATAGCTTCATCAACTCTTGCCTGAAGAAATGTTCAGTTTCTGATGCTAATTTAAGCCCTCAGTTTGGACCCTTTGGACACTGAGATACATATATATATATTTATGAAATATTGCTGTAACACTTGTACAGGTTGAAACAAAACACTAGGGATCCTCATAAACTTCATTGCAGAAAGTAACCCTGGCAAAAACTGCTGTGTGGTCTTCACAGTAGCTTTGGGGCAGGAAGAAAATTTCTTAACAGTTCCACTTGGCCTCCATAGCATACAATTTGCTTACGCAACTCCTTGAAATTTGTTAATTTCTCAAGTCAGGTGTCAAAAAAATATCAGGCTACTATCCATTTAGTCTACTGAGAAATACTCTATTATAAATTATACACTCTTCAAATGACACTTTATTTAGTAGACTGCATATATGTGCCCTATAATTAGTTTTTTATTTTAGTCTTCCTGAAATTTAGTACAGTGCTGGGGAAAAAATGATGCAGCACATTACAAGTGCATAAAAGACTTAGTGTTATCAGCTATTCCCCGAGCAGAAAAAATAATTCTTCCATCCCAGTGAAGCAGAGAGCTTAGGTATTTAGGGCTTAGTCCTGCAAACATTCAAAAGTGTGCATGTGTGTGTGTGTATTTTATTCATGTGAGTGAATTGACAGAATTACGTGAGACCACTTCTGTGGATAATAATACAAGCCATGGTTTTTCAGTGTCTTCAGAACATAACTGGAGGTTCCTGCCCAGTGTCACAGAAATGCCATCTATAGAAATGGAAAAGTTTCCTATTTCTAAAAAGAAAAACTATATTGAATAATGGATTGCTCAGGCAATATATTGACCTTTAGTGATGATTCTTTTATCCTAACTGCTTTTCTAAGATGCTTTCTTGGGAAAACGATTGATGTTTATTGTCATCATTGTTTCTGCTACTGATGAGAAGCACATTGTCACATCATACTTGGCAGTCACAGGATGCTCAGTCTTTTCACTTACCCCAGACTTTACCTTATCAGAAACAGCCAAACAGAAAAGCAAAACTCATCCTGCCTTTGACTCCTCCTTTGTCTGTAGGATGCCTGCTTGCAGTGAGTTCTGTAGGCTTATCCTGCTTGCAGTGAGCAAGGATATTGCACTGCCCATTTACTTCAACATACTTCAGTTTCTTTACAAAAGAAGCACATGTAGGAATTGCTCTTCTTAGCTACAATTCATCAATCCAAGATTCTATCTAGACTTCAGTAATAACACAGAGGTAGCTGTGGGATTTTTTGCAAGTAAATGAGAGAGCAGCTGTGGAGATAGACATCAACATGGGTGGCAGAAGTAGTTTAAGGGCAGAACCCATGCATTTTCTTTACATTGGGACTCACTTTTGTCTCCTGTTCATTCTTTTCTCTCTGTATCTCTTCCTATCCTCACTGAGCAAGTGAAAGCTGTGCCAGATTGGAGCTATAGATGCTCAGATCAGAGAACAATGCAGTGCAGCAGCCAAGCACCATTTTGTGGCAGCTGTGGTCTCCCTGGCTTTCCCCCAGCAGAGGCTCTGGTTTGGTTTCTTCTCTCCTATCAAAAAGCTGCCTTCCAGGCAAGTTGGAGATTTCTCCCTTTCACACCTGACTTGTGATGGCTAATCACAAGATACAAGATATCATCAAAAGAGATAGCAGGGAAATAGACACGTGGATGAATGGTGCCCTTGGTCTTGTATTCTCTACAGGAAAAACAAACACGAGGTACTGATGGTCTGACTAAGGGAGTGGAAGCAGGACAAGCGTGAATCTCACCATTTATTCTGCATTGCCTACCTAACAAAACTCTTACTCGCACACTTTCAGCTCAGCCTGCGTAAGGATGCACGGTAAGGCACTGTGTGTTTCACTATGATTCATGTGAAACTTGCAGATTTTCTTGACTAGGAAGGTTGTTTGAGAAATGTGAGGTAGTCCTGATGGTTCCCAGAACTAGTGGGACAGAGGAACAAAATGGAAATACAGGGAAAACAGGCAACAAACAAGTGAATTATGCATATACACAATTGCAAGTACATAACTGAAGGTAAGGATAAGGTTGTCCAGGGACCTGAGAATAAAACTGTTCCTTTATGATATATGAATTAGCATTCATAGCCACCCACAGCCCTAGTATCTGCAGTCTTATTAAAAAAAACACACTGCACCCTGCAGCTGAGTGGCTGAGAATGTACCTTTGCTCTAGTATGTGAAAACAGTATACTCTAGGATTTCTCAGCTTGAGGAAGAGAACAACGAAAGGGCAGCCAAGATCTCACTGGGCCATGTGTGTTATTTTCGCCTTCAAGCCTGTAGTGAATTCAGGATGTGGAACTACATCTGAGCTGAACTGAATTACAAATGCAGTAGATTAATTTTGAATTTTCTTTCCAGTGTTTTGCATAAAAAATGCTTCAAGCCCTCATCAAAGAACATACTAGCACTTCACCTTTAAAAAAAAATTAAAATCAGGTTTTGTCTTTCATCTTCTTTCACTAAAGCTTAGGCAGTGCTGCAGCAACACATATGCTGATTTGTCAGCCCAGAAAATTTGTTTCTGCAACCAAGCTCTAGCTAGGAAAATATGTAGAAACATGTCCTGACAACTGTGTGGAGGTCTTAAAGAGACACTAGTCCTGAATAATTTTCAGGCTTGATCCCCTATTCCCTCACAGGTCTTGGTTAACAAAGTATTTTTAGTTAATGTTAGTGGAAGAGAAAGGTGTTTAATCAATGCAAAATATTGCCTTTAGTAGTGATACCACTACAGTGAGGTATTTTATCATCTCTTTTTTATTTTGTTTTGATTATCTTCAGTCAAGATCTAGCAAAAAACACACAATGTGCATTAACGCAATGTCTAGGGTGGCTGCTGACCTCTGCTTTTCTCAAAGGATAGTGATAAGGTAAGGCTAACACTTAATGAAATCAAATTCTACAGAGTGAATGGTCTTGGTGATAAAGCTTGGGGACAGGGGAGAGGAAGAGCTTATTTTTGCTATTTTTATTTTGAGGAATTTGAGGCAAAAAAGAGCACTATAAAGGACTACGAACTGACTTGGTGGGTGGAAAAGTCAGGGGAAACATTAGAAAATACCACATATTCTGCTTAAGCCAACTATCAATTCACTTCTAGCAATCTGTCCTTTGTCATCATTTTCACTCTGCATCAGGAGCCGTCAGCACACAACCTTAGTCGTCTGAGGGAAGATTAAGAGAAAGACCACTGGCGGCAGATGTACTTCTACCTCACTGAGGAGCAAACAACCTCAGTGGCACTGGGTTTGTACTGGATCATCAGACAGGCACAAAATTCACCTTGAGTCCAGGTGAAAAGGGCATGTTACAGCCAGAGCTAAAACATGCAGACATATCTATGCTAGACATTCTGCTATCATTTAAAAATATGTTCATATAGATTTCAGTTTGAAAGCAAACATGAAAAGCCAGACAAAATTCTGAGTCAGAATTTTCTAAACTATTTCTGAAAGACTTTTTTTGATGACTCTTTGATTTAATGTCTCCAGTCCCCTTCAGACAAGCAAGGCAACTGAAGACTTGCATACTGGGCAACAGGCAATGTAGTTCTTAAATGTGGCCAAATAGAGGAAGAAGTATAGGCCAGCTGGATTTTGCCACTTCTGCTTTTCTTTTCTTTCAGTGAGAACTAAAGAAGAAGGGAAAATAGCTTTCTATATGGTATTAGAAATCTTCCTAGACAACTCAACTGAGTCTTATCCAGTATTTGTTGTTTTAGTTTTAAATACTGCTTCAAGGGGAGACATTTTTCGTAATATTATGATGGAACATTTTAATTTAAATTATTACAGTACACTAAATACAGAACATCACTGAAGTATATTTTTCCATTAATAATTGACCCTTCTTTCTAGGAATTTCAATTTACAGTCCATGAATGGTTTAGGACAGTACAATCTCAGTCTATTGAACAACAGATGAAATAATGTTTGTGACTCATATTTGAGTTATGGGTATATTTTTTCATGAAACAGAGGAAGAAGAGAGCTGTGCCAGTATGGAGCCATTCTTGAGTGTCCTTGCCTTGTTACAATGTAAGACTATTTAGAGTGGATGTCCAGCTGTGCTAATGTAGTAGTACTGCCTGAAAAAAAAGAAAAGTACAGAATTCAAGCTTATTTGCTAGGGGGAAAAAATAAAAAATAGTAATATTTTTTTAAAAATTTACATTAATATTTGCCACTGTACATACATCAAAATGGTCACAAAATAAGGGTGGTTTAGGTAAACTCTAGACTGCTAGTATGTTGATTCTTTTGTATATTTCTTCACTTTCTTTCTCCCTTCCTTCCTCTGTGTCTGTCTTCATCATAGTATTTGGGGATTAACCTCTTTCAGGCAGCTTGTGAATGTACCTGGTTCCAGATCTTAAGTGCCAGGACTGAGGGTCTCTGAAAATTTGCACTGAAACCTGCACCAGGGAAAGCCTTTGTTAACAGACATGGTAGCTGGACCAGCCTGGCAAAACCCTTAAACACAGCCTCTGTTTTGAGCAGTTACTTGTTTAGCCAAAAACAAAGTCCTTAAAAAAAGTCAGCTGGGGGAGAGGAGACATGCAGCACTCTGTTTGGATTGCAGTGTGTGCTCAAGTGTCTGCCCTTCATGTTAATGGGAGAGCTTGGGACCACTATCACGGGACCAGAGAGCAGAAGGCAACCCAGGTACACAGCATTGGGACAGCCTCTGAACAAAGGGGTTTCATCACCACCTTTCCAGCCATGGGCAAAGGCCAAATTTTTTGCATTAGATCATGGATATGGTCAGTAATGATTGTTTGCAGGCCAGTGTGTAAAACAGCTTACTTAGCTAATATCCAAGTCTGACTTTGAGCAATAGAGCTTAGGGAGGGAGGAATCTGCAGGAAGGGCTGTATTCACTGTAATGTGAATAGTGAGGCTTGGCTTGAGCAGGCCCCAATATTAGGCTATCCAGCACAGCTGTAAACTACAACTACTGTAGGCACCATCATAACCACTCCAGGTCAGCCCACTTTTCTGGTAACGCATGCACACCACAAGACAGCCTGCTATAAGACTATAGGAAGACTCTGGTGACAAGGATGAGAAGTGATTCTATGAATACTCTGTCAGTCACTCACTGTGCTCTTCTGCCCAAGGGCAAGGTCTAGTAAAATCCCTGTGGATGTTTCCATATGGAGCAAGAGGAAATTGCATAAGCTTATATATAGCAGCTCATGAGAGAAGTTTGAGAAGCAGTATTCAACCCTCAGCTCTGCAGCTGCTGCACTATGTATGGCCTTGTCATGGAGCCATCAAGTCACTGCTGTGGTGTGAAAGAGTTTCCTAAAGTATCTTGTTTCATGCTGGCCACTAACGAAATCAGCCTCACTTCATATCCACATGAATGTCCTCTTGCACACACTTGCTTTCAGTGGCAAATGAACAACCAGTGCAGAATTCATTAGCCTTCTGCTGTGCTGTCCTGAAGCTTGTGGCATATATTTAGGATGCCTCACAGGCTAAGGCTGACCAAAGGAGAGATCAAAAGAAATTCTGCTCTACTGATAGTGCAAAGATTCAAATCAAGAACATCTCTGGTGGCCATAAAAGTTCTATAAAAGACCTGGTGTAATGTGTCTGCCACAGTGATTAAGACGTTATTAAAATACTTGAAATTATAATGTAATTTTGGCAGCAGTTGCCAGCATCCTGAGGATCAATGGGCTGACAATGCTTCAGCTAAATCTCAGAGACTGACAAGGCAATGCACATTTCACTCATTTATATCACAAGTATGTTCATATCCCCCAAACTAAGTAACCCTGGCATTTATCTTGACTGGCAGAAATAGGAGAAGAGATGTGATGCATTACAATTTACCATGGCTAATCATGGTACTGAAGAGCCTATAGTGATTTGTTCATAGTCATTCATTTGATTTCAGTGGTCACAGCTGCACATTACTGCTTCTTCTTTCCTCAGTCTTCCTGTTTGTAAAGCTGAAATAACAGCAGGTGTGAGTCACCACTGTTCTTACCCCAAGAGCACATGCAGTCATTTGGCTCTTACCTGATTTTCAGGAAAACAAACTTTAGACCCATATTCGATTGTTTCAACAGCCTCTCTCCTCTTCTGCAAGCAGCTTTTGTTTAACCTTCTCTCACATGATCTGTTAATGAAGCCCAGCCTGTAACTTTTAAGTTTAAAAATAATTCCTCACCTCACTCACAGTCTCTAACCTTATCACGGGAAATGCTTTCCAGCATGTCAGCTTGCACTTTAGACACTACAGCTCCAAGAGACAGATTTGTCTTTCATGCTATGCAACTGTTTACAATGGCTTGCAGAAGCACAAACATCATAATCAAACACTGAAAGATTTATACTTCTCTGAACTTCTCTGAACTTCTCTGTTTCTGTCTCAAAATAGAAATGTTGGATCATTAAACCAAAACAAAATGTGATTTCAAATATTAAATAGTATGTGAAATCCTACCCACACCTTCTTTGAAATCTGTTTAAATGCTTTCACTGTGATCTGTAGAGTACTGATGGGCAGTAAAAAAATTGATCTTGGTCAGAGGAATCTTGCAATACTGACTGGATTTACAACTTCCAACTTGTTAGAATAAAATTTTAAATCAGGAGAGTCAGGAAATGGTAAATACTTTAGAGAATTTTCTTTTTAATATCCTTCTTAGTATAAGGAGGAAAAAACACCATTTACCTTTAGATTTTAGACAAGCATCAATACAGTGTGAAAATTATTCTATATTTGTAAACTTCCATATCAACAATTAATGACTATACTTCCCTGCATACTCCCCCTATTTCCCCCGGTTAGCTTTCAAATCTCCCAAAACACAGAAATTACTACCTGCCAGAAATCAGACAGAGACATTGAGTAATGAATCAGGAATCAATCAAAGTTTAGAATTTTAAGCATGTGAATTACACAATGGTCAAAGCTTCAAAACTGACTTCAAACTCAGTATTTAACCTCTATGAAAAAAATAAGGTAAAAGAAAAAGGAGAACAAAAGAACTCTTTTCCCCCACACACATACAAAAAAATACCTTCATAAAAAAACCTCACAGAAACAGAATATTTCTTATGAGAAACCCTAACCCCGAAGGAATGGAGGACCCCCACCTGGTCTTTCTTGCAAGGCAAGCAATGCCTTGCATCATTTCCCAACTCCTGTGACTAGGTGAGACATTGAGATGCAAACGAAGTCGTCTCTGCCTTGTGGGCCAGCAAAGAAGCTGGAATGTGGTTTCTTATCTAGCACTTGGGTGAGGAAATGGTGATTCTGATAGATCACAAGACCGCTGAAAACAAAGAACTTCAGTAGGATTGTGTCACTGCTCCTCAGCCATGTCCTAGGTCTTCGGAACACTCACAGAATTCTATCTGGGTTCTCTTGAAGCAAATGCTGCTTCCTTTTCTAACTCAATAATGATGCAAATAACCCCATTATAGGTTATGCTCCAGCTGAAGCAGTTTGAATCTTACATTTTACTAGGGAGAATCCAAAACAAAGATTCTTAAGAGGCTACTTATGAACGAAGTTTTTAATCACAGAGGGACATTATAAATTCAGGAGCCACCTCAGATCTGTGGTGAGAAATGTCTATGCTGGGGGAGAAAGTTGGTTATTTTCATGGAACTGCACAGAAGAAGAGAAACCACTCATGTTTATTTGGTAGCCTTTTTCCCAGGCATGCTCAAAGCAATAAAAAATATCTGCAGTTCCTAAAACTTTTCTATACCACTAATAAGTATTAAAGCAAGCAGCATAAGGATATCCCTACTGCAACTGTTTTCTCACATCCTCCCAGCTTTCTGAAGCAGTCATTCTGGGTTTGGGAATTTACAATGCTTTTCCCCTGCATTTACTATAAGGTAGAAGAAAATCATGATTATTTTTTTAGAAAAGAAAGTTGGCCTGTATTTTTTAAAGTTTCATTTTCCTAAAGACAAATATGACTGGCATTTCTCACACACAAATCAGACTCTGGGATGTAAAATCAGCACAGTGTCCTCTGCAATGCAAGGCTTTGCATTTTGGGCTATATAACACTGAAATACATCTTGCCTGAGACCATACTCCTGTAGAAATCTATTCTTAAGCTGTTGTGTAGTATGGTAAAATGACAGAAACTAAATAGTAACCTAGAGGACTTTAATGTTTGTATAAACAAACATGTTCACATGCATAGCATTTTAAGTAAGCCAGTTCAATATTTTTATTTCAGGAACAAAAATCCTGAATTTTGTCTCAACAGTAATTGAGATCTCCAGCACTTTGACTAAATAAAATAAATGTCCTACCTTTGCTATTCAGATAAAATGGCAGGCAAACATGCCACTTGTTTTTACTTCAGTAAAGATCATGGCTCATCATGAGTTATCTTGAGTTTGCTGGTCTAGAGGAGCTGCTTGTTCACACAATCTTGTCACAGTTGAGTGTGACATAGGTTATTCTGTTTACATTGCTCAGATGGTTTTCACATATTGCCAGCCTCCTGTAGCTTGGCAAGTCAATTGCCATTACAAAGGAGCTTAGCTTTTCTGATTGCTGGGTTGTCTTCTGGCAGATGCAGATTGGTCCCTTCCTCTCTGTACTTGTACCAGGAGAATGAACAGCAAAGATTTAAAAATTCCAAAATGGTTTCTAAAGTCCTGGATTCAAATAAGTAGATTGGTTTCAAAGGGGGAGAGGACATTGTGCTGCACATATGTCTGTGCAGCAACTTGTGCAGTACCAACCAGACTTTGAAACTGCAGCAGCACATCTCCTGTTGATTAGATCTGTCCCTGGAGATTCAATGCCAAATTGACTCCTTCAGCTTCAGGGGCAACACACTGCTATGGAAGTTCTTGGCACTGTTTAGAAATGTATAGACTCTGTTTTCTGGTAACTTGTAGAGCCTGAGAGCTGCAGTGAAGTTGGCAAACTTTTTGGCTGTAGCAATGGTGACATGACTAGTTATTAAAAGGTACTGTTCCTGCCTCTTAGAAGAGTGGTATGCCTTTGGCAAAATACCTGGAGTTTTGCATATGTAGAGTTCCTCAATAGCTGAGATTTTTAAAAAAATTTAGAAAGTTATCCTCTGGAATGGAGAGATTTAAAGTAATAGACAGGTGTCTTCCTTCCAAATTTTAATCTTTGGATTATTGCAGATACAACATTGGCTGCTGTGATTAACATGGCTAGCTACATCTCCTCTGGACTGGATGGCTTCAGCTGAGCTTTTAAGCAGAGGAACTGAAAGAGCTCTTGATTTCACCCCTTCTCTCTGCTATCATAGGAGTGCATTGCTCAGTCCCCACAGAGAGGTTTACAATTTAGCAAAGGCTGCTAGTGCTGGTGTGACTGCAACATACTGTCACAAGGCTGCACAGTTAGATGGAAAGTTATTTTTATTAGTGTCTGCCTAGTTATTACCTGTAACTGCTGCCACTGACCCTCTGCTCATTTCAGCAGACCATCACCACGCTGGGCTTACAGTTTGGCTTGTGAACATGTTGTGGTGCACAGGCAGGAGCAGCAGGGATACTAACAGAGGGATGCCTAGTAGCTGTGTAACATGGTGTCTTTACCTTGCCTGAAATAATGAACAGCTGCTGCAACAGGACTGTCAGTGTTCATGTTGATGCATTATAATAAAATTCTCAGAGAGGAAATGTGCATCCAGGAGTTGGGAGGTAGTCCTAGTTCAGTTTCCTATCACAGGTTTCTAAATGGCCACTCTTGTGATGACCAAATTCTGACCATGGCGGCTGCTGTGCTGATTTCCCCTGCATATGCTTACATTCTTCCACCTGGGCTCTCAAATGTCCTTAGCAAAATATCTAGGGAATTGACATATCCGCACAACACTTATGACTCAGTACAAGCCTAAGTCAACATGCTGAAGGTGAAAGTATTCCTGTCTCCTTCAAGGATTTCAACAAACTCTCAGCTAAGATTTCCCTTTGTACAGTTGTTAAATAAACTTGTAGGGTGAATTTATCTTCATATTAAAATAGTATTTGACTCCTGTGTGTGTGTGTGTGTGTGTACGTGCACCAAGAGTGTTCAGGAGGAGAGAATAGCACAGTGGTATCATATGTTAGCTGACTGCACGGTAACTTCCTCAAAGAGGCAAGACCTCATATCATCCAAAAAAGCATCAGTTTGTCTTCGTGCCTCTCAGGGCACATTACGGAACAGCAGACATGTGACTTATGGTGCAAGACCTCCTGTCATTTAGACATTACCTCCTGTCATGCCAGCTAAACATCCTGTCCTTTAAGAAAAAGACTTCTTGTCCATAGTTCATTGATAATTTACTTGTGGTCTTTCAATGCTCAGTCAATACTAGATACAACTGCATAAACATAGCTAACTTAAACAGGACTGAGAAATCTGATTGCCCAAAAAAACAGCAGCAAAAAGCTGTAAAGTAAAATATTTTCAAATGCCACACATCTTAAAAAAACCCCAAAACTCAAGAAAAAAAAAAATCCCTTATTATAAGTTAACCAAACTAGATGATGTTATATCTAACTCTCTGAGGCATTTAAATGTGAACTGATTATGAAGTGAAAAGTTTTCTGGTGGAAAGATACAAATCCATAGAGGACTTGCACAAGTACTTTAAAAAGACAAGGCAACTCCTTCAGTATATCTTTATGTATTTGCGTCTGTCAAGTTTCCTTAGGCCAAAGAATGCTCCTGAGATTATCTGGGTAAAGAAACATGTATTGCTTGTGTTTGTTTTAGCAATACACTGTATGTCTTAAGACATCAAAAAAGTGAGAAGTATGTATCATATGATTTCTTCCTTTTCACTGTTGTGTAACAGTCTGCAAACCCTGATTTTTACACTAACTATATGTTTTAAAGTTTATAACCTAAAGGCATCAGCAATGCTGCCTCTACAAGGGTTTAAGGGTGAACCTCACAATACCTGCATTATTCTACTACTGTAGACAAGTTCCCTGTTAAAAATCAAAGTTTGTCTACTACTGCTTACATGAAAGCCAAGTCCATCCCATTAGTATCTCGTCTGTGCAGCAACTCTTGATGTCACAAACAGTGGTTTCCAGTATTACTGAATGTTTTGCACATAAACACTAGCCACCACTGGTGTTAAAACACCTTTTACCGAACTTGGGTCCAGAAGCAGAAAAAATTAAAAAGGAAAACAAACAAACAAAAAACCAAACAAAACCAAAACACCAAAACAAAATACCCAATAAAGCAATTTTCAGATACTCAAACATGGGGGAATAAAAGGACTTCCCTGGAAATGTTTCTGGCAGCACTGTCACTGCCATGCTGCTGCGCCCAGCGGGGGACACTTTGCCTGGTGCCAGCCTCACGGGAATGACCCTGTCGGCTGTGTTCTACAAACCCCCCGGCAGAGGTGCAGAGGGAGCGGTTGTCCCCCCAGCAGAAGCGGGTTGGGGCTGCCGGAGGCACCCACGGCCATAGACCACCGGGGCAGGGCGGGAGCCGCCGAAACGACCTGACCCGAGCAGGAGCCCTCACCGGAGCACACGGACGGCGCTGGGGCTGCCAACACCCGCCATCCGTGTCTCTTTGCCTCCAGACTCAGTTTTCCCTTCGTTGTGCCAGCTGCCCACGTTAAGGCCCTCCGGGTTAAATTCCACCAGCGGGCTGCCACTATCTCCGGCCCGACAGCGCTCGCAGTAAATACTTGGACAAACATTGCCCAACCTAGCGGCTCCGGCGCTAGGGAGGGCCCCCAGGGAGGCCCCGCATCGCTCCGGGGCGCTCCCGGTCCCGTGCCCGCGCCGGGGGTGATGCGGGACGGCCTCGGCAGACCCCGCCCCGGCCCGGGCCCGGCGGGAGGCGCGGCCCGGCCCGGCCGCCAATGGGCGCGGCGGGGCGGGCACGGCCGGGGCCGGGATAAGAGGGGCGGCAGAGGCCGAGTGTTGTCGGGCAGAGGCGGTAGGAGTGTGGTGGAGATTCTCGAGTGTGGTGAGCGCGGGATGTGAGGTGGGGGTGCGTGGAGAGGGCCGGTCTCGGTCGCGTCCATGTCCTGCAGCGGGGCGGTTCCTGCCGGGAAGGAGCCGCCATTCCAGCCCCTTCCTCGGGAGGCTGCCGACTGCGCATCCCGCGTCCCGGCCCCGCCGCCCGGTCTTGTTTACAGCGGCGGCCGAGGGCGGGGCGGGCAGCGCGGGGTGCTCGGCTCCGGCCGATCGCAGGCGGAGGACGCGCGGGGTGCTCGGGTCTGCCATCCCCCGCGCTCAGGGCGCCCTGCCTGACCGCTCTTCCTCCGTCCTCGGCAGATCGGCCAGCATGAACCCGTTCCTGACCACGCTGTGCCTCTGCTTGGGCGCGGTTCTCGGCGCGCCGAGGCTGGACCCTGAGCTGGACGACCACTGGCAGCTGTGGAAGTCGTGGCACAAGAAGGACTATCACGAGGTGAGCCCCCGGCGTACGCGCTCTGCTGGGCGAGCGCTGAGCGCACGGAGCTGGGCCCCACCAGCTGAGTCATGTTTGCTTTGTTACAACGCCGGCTATGGGCAGGGCTTGGGAAGCATAATCCTTCTCTTCCCAGGTTCCTTTCCCGTGTTTGTGTATTGACTCAGCTGCACTCTGCTCGTTGTTTTTCTTATGAGGGCGGCAAAAAGATCATCGCTTAACACCATTCGTGCTTCCCTTTCGAGTAGTGTACATTTGCCCGGTATTATGAGCCTGAGAAAGCTTCTTGTTGTGCAGAGAAACTTGGTTTGAAATGCCTACTTGAAGTAAGCATATTTTTTGTTCCCTTAGCGAGAGGAAGGCTGGAGGAGAGTGGTATGGGAGAAGAATCTGAAAATGATTGAAATCCATAATCTGGATCATGCATTAGGAAAACACAGCTACAAGTTGGGAATGAATCAGTTTGGCGACATGGTATGTGTAGAGACGTGTAATGTATAGTTCTAAGTAATGGTGTGTAATAGATAGAGCAGTACATAGTGACTGCTTATATTCATTTGTTTTTTAGACAACTGAGGAGTTCCGACAGCTGATGAATGGTTATATACACAAGAAATCAGAAAGAAAATACAGAGGATCCCAGTTTCTTGAGCCCAACTTCCTGGAAGCACCACGATCAGTAGATTGGCGAGAGAAGGGCTATGTAACTCCAGTTAAAGACCAGGTACTATCTGATGGTGAATTTCTGACCAGTTACAGATCCAGTTTCCTGAATGCTACTTCTTGTAGGGGGAAAAATCCTATACCTATTTGATGGTGCCTACTACAAGCTTACTAAACTAAGCACCATTTTGTAACTGTCTGGGTTTGTAGTTTGTAACTTATGATTTCACTTTATACTTCAGGGGCAATGTGGCTCTTGCTGGGCTTTCAGCACAACAGGAGCTCTTGAAGGGCAGCACTTCAGAAAAACTGGCAAACTTGTTTCACTGAGTGAACAGAATCTGGTGGACTGCTCTCGCCCTGAGGGGAATCAAGGTTGTAATGGTGGTCTCATGGACCAGGCTTTCCAATATGTACAGGATAATGGGGGCATTGATTCAGAGGAATCCTATCCATACACTGCAAAGGTAAGTGAAATAGCTGAACTTGTGTTGCAAGTGTCATGTCTTTTGTGTGGAAAACGTTGTGTTGGGAAACTCATACCTAGAAAGGAAAATGTCTGTAGAGATCAGTGCATCTGTAATTCCTGTTGTGTCTTCACTAAGAGAACTAGCATGACTGCTAGCCCTGGTAGGAATCACCTATTGCACTGGTCTTTGAGGTCAAAATCTTGACAGACCAGTTAGAAAAACTGGAGCAAGTATTCTTGTTCCTCCCCCTCCTTGTAGCCCTTCTACCATCCCTTATCTTGGTTGCCACACCAAACCAAGAACCCAGCCCTTGTCAACAGTGCTGCTTAGTGGTAGGACAGCAATTCATCTTCCCATAACTGGCCTATTACAAAGTTGCTGCCTATAGACCACCTAATTCTTGTGGTTAGTGTCAATTGGATTTTTAACAACACTTGTTGTTAATGCCTTGAGTTCTGATTCTGGACTAAGTGTGTATGAATGGAGATAACGGACAGGCTTTTAAAATCCCTGTAATGATCTATCAAATGTTAAACAGATACAAGAGGATAAAAGAACAGTAGACAATTGTGGTATCACTTGAGAGCCAGTAGTTTGAGGTTTTCACCTTTTAAGAGTTCTGCTCACTATAGAGGATCTTTTTTTCTGGGCAATAGCAATTCTGTTTGTTTGGGATCTGAGTTCCTGTTCACCTGTGTCCCTATAATCTTTCCTAATCTTGGCTGTCGTAGAGATCACAGTTAATTATAGGAAGTGCCTAACTTGCTGAGTATGAAAAGTAAGCAACCAAGCTGTAGTCTGTGTTCATTTAGTTGGGGAAACAATTTTGGTGCTAACCTATAGTGCAGGTGAGGAAAGGATGTGCTTGCTTAAAACTGTTTCAGTTTCACATGACCTGACTTCCAAACTAGGCCTCACATCTCTCCTGCTGTAAATGTACATGACATCAGCAGTTCAGGCTTCACTGTAAAAATCAAAGAAAAAAAACAACAGAAAAACCCACCCAATAAAACAAAAAACAACCCTACTAGAAATACCACAAATACCACCCCCAAATTTTGTAAGGTCATGTAATACAAATTCCTAGCTTTCAAATCATTCTGAACAGCTTTTCAAACTATGACATGTTAAAATTGTGGATTTTAAGTGCTTGCTCAATGAGCAGTTTCTGGATTGCTTTGTAATTAATGAATACTTGGCTTTGTTCCATTGTCCATTAATGCATTCTGGACTTCTTTCCTTCCTGTAAAGATACTTGTCCTGCCAACCAAAGAGGGCAGAGTTCCAGGATGTGATGGCCCTCTGCACCTCTAGTAAAGTTGGTGGGGACTTTTTGGGCCCCACTGTCACTTACTTTATCTGTACTTTTGAGAGGCTCAGAAGCAGTTCTTCTGTATTCCCTGTTATCCTTGTTAAGTGCTGCTTAGGCAGTTGGATCCTCTACAGTCTCTTGCTCAGCAAAGTCACACAATGTATGGTAGTTCTGTGCTCACCTGTGTGTTAAATGGAAACTTGTGTAATAGCTACAGCTTTCTCTACTTAGGATGATGAAGACTGTCACTACAAGGCAGAATACAATGCTGCTAATGACACTGGCTTTGTTGACATCCCTCAAGGACACGAAAGAGCTCTCATGAAAGCAGTTGCAGCTGTGGGTCCAGTGTCTGTTGCTATTGATGCAGGCCATTCTTCATTTCAGTTCTATCAGTCAGGTGGGGATTTGTTAATTACATTTATCCACATAACTGTGTTTTTTTAATTAATCAGTATTCACTACCCTGCAGTTAAACAGACGAAAGAAAAACCAGGTATGATAATTCAGAAGTCATTTTAATTCTATGTCAGGTTTTTTCCCACATGTATTTCTCTTGTGTGTGTCTACTTCTCCCTCAGTTTCAAGAAGTTGTGCAATGTGGAGTCGAAATACACAAAGCTTCTTGTGGGGGAGAAGGGTTTTGTACAGATGATTTTGCTCATGAGTGAATACTTTGCAGGTATCTACTATGAACCAGACTGCAGCAGTGAAGACTTGGACCATGGTGTTCTGGTTGTAGGTTATGGCTTTGAGGGGGAAGATGTAGATGGGAAGAAATACTGGATTGTTAAGAACAGGTAAGGTCTATGTCATGTATCTGGGGGAGAATAAAAAGAAGCTTGTCACTTGTAAGGGGAGAGGTAGAGACACACCAGTAATTAAAATCTGTATGTGGGAAATTTGGGGATTTGTTTTCAGATTGTATGATATGACAGAAGATAAAATCCAACTCGTGTTGCTGGCAGCCTAATAAAGTAAGCCCAAAGCAGCCATCTTATTCTGCTTGTTCAGTTAATTTAAGGGAGCTCAGTGCTGGAACAGCCTGTGAACCTAGTGAATAAAGCAGGGGAGCAGGAGAAGCCTGCTTGTGAGGGTGTCATGGATTTTTTTTTGGAAACAGAGTGCTGCTCACTTCTGTGAAATAGGATGATACTTGAACTTTAAAAATGACATTACCTCCTAGGTTGGAGGGAAAATAAATTAATGCCGAAGGGCACATCACATGAGCTTGTCTCATGTTCTCAGCATTACTGGGGCACCACCCTCAAATGCTGTTTTCAGCCTTTGACTTCCCTTAAATTGCCTGGGAGCAGTGTCTGAGCTTCAGGCACCTGTAGTCAAGGTTTGCACATCAATGTGATTACCTCGTGAGAGAATGACTGCATTCTTCAGTTCTGTGAACTTGGGATGCCTCCTGGGATGCTTTTAATTGTTGGAAAACAAAAAGGCAGAAAACACTTAAGTTTTTGGCTGCAGCTATCTTGGATTTTCTCCACAAGTGGGGAAGGCAACAGTTTTCAGTTTTAAACACATAGAGGGAAAGGCAGTAAATAAGTAACTTCTGAGTATATAAACAAGCACTTTGCTTTTGTTTTCAGCTGGGGTGAGAAGTGGGGTGACAAAGGATATATCTACATGGCCAAGGACAGGAAGAACCACTGTGGAATAGCAACAGCTGCTAGCTATCCACTAGTATAATGTGAAGACTGAACATTTCAGTACAAGAGGGGATTTTAACTGAATGACCAAACCCATGTTCGCATGTGGTAGCCTTGTGTCTTTCAAAACTCGACTTGATTTTTAAAACTCTTGAAGTATATTTTACTTGTTGGTGACATGCCACTTGTTTAAATTAATGTAAATGTTGGTATGTAAACAGCTTGTAATATTGCTAGCTTTTAACTGCTTAATCCAATAGATTCTTTGTATTTTTCCTTTTTTTTTTTTTTTTATTGCAATGTGTCCAAAGGTTTACTTTTTAAATAAATACTTAAATTCCACTACATACATATGACTTGGCATTTTGGTCGTCTTTTTTACTTGGGACTTTTGTCAAATAGGCATCCTAAATCGTATTCTTAGGTAGAGTCTGTATGTGTGTACCTCTCTCTCCATTGGTCACTAAAATGCAGCCCTATGTGGGGATGGCTTAGTAGTTGTTACAAAAGGGAGAATAGAATTTACAGATTTATTTAAAATGGGAAGTGGAAAAATACCCCTGTTTCCTAGTGTCTCATAACAAACATCTTCAGTCTTGTCGTCTTCTGTATGCAGCATCTGGTCTTCACTTAGCTTTTAATTGTTAGTTTTCTTAAAAGCAGCACATTTGTGTAGTTTGTGCAGTTATGTCCTTTTGAGCATTATAGCAGGAGCACCTAAAGCACACCTGGGCTGTTCAGAGGGCTTGTTTCTAAAGATATGTAGGACACTAGATGTTGTCTTCCCCCTGTATCAGCTTCAGCTGGAGAAGGAAAAGGGATAAGGGAGACATTTTTTTCCCTATGGAAAGTGATATTGAGCTGCTTTGTAACCTGTGTACTTGCTGGCTGACTTAACTGAGGTGATTCACACAGGGCACTGTATCTCTGCAGCTATCACTGCAAACATGAGCATTAGCTATTGCATGCTACTGTTCAGGTGTGGTTCAGGTGCTAGTAGCCAGGTCCTGCAAAGGTTGGTAAATACCAAAAACAGCAGGGGGAAGAAGGTTTGGCTTGGCTTTTGGGTATTGACATCAACTCTTGCTCTTGGGCTGTAGGTGAAGGAGGTGTGGTTCTGTAGCATAACTAGCACGAGCACTGAGTTCATGGACCTGTAGGTTTTTGTGCCCATCTTTTCAGAAGCTGATAGCCATGCACACAAAGGAACACTTAGACCATAACTTACAGACAATTTAATTTCCTTACTGTTGATAATGTAAGTCTTTAAGTTGCATTTAATAAACTCTTTTAAAAAGAAAAACAAGGTGAGTTATCCGTAATAATAATTGTGAGTTATGTGCTGCTTGCAGCTGAATTCTTTCAACCTGAATTTCCTGACAAGTTTGCTTTGGTTTTTTTTGGTTTTTTTTTTTTTTAAAGGAAGAGCCTCACTCAGCCCAGTGGCTATGTAACAAGCCACAGAGCAGAAATACTGGTTAGAACTTAGCTATTAAGTTGACTTGCTAAGCTAGTTATGGAAAGCCTCCACACTGCTTGTGGAAGCTGTGGAGTAAGTTTTATGGAGCTCACCAGGTGGTCCTCTAAGGGCTGATACTCAGAAGGAAATGGCACTGGTCTGTACATTCAGAATGAGAGCCAGGAGCAAAATGCTGCCTTGAGAACTGACTGTATAAGCTCCTTATGCAGAAAATTATTTTCATTCTTGCTGCTGGAACTGGGAATGGATTGACACTTGTCTCTCCTAACACTTTTTAATACTGGAAGGTGATGTTACTGTGAGCCTGGTAGTGCTTCATGCTTTGTGTTTTCCTTATTGGCTAAGAAGTGAGACCAGTAAAAAGCCTGCTGGGACTTGAACTGTTAAAAAAATGGGCAAGAGGGAAAGGTGTTTGGTTGCAAAATCCAGGGTTTAAAAAAGTTGCTGGGAAAACAAGGTATTTTTTTATGACCAGATGGGAAATGAAAAGGAAATAATTTTCCAAAGTATCTGCATGTGAATGGGCATGTAGTTCACAAAACAGCCATCAGCCTTTGACTTTTTTAGAACAAATATGTGATTATGCAGTTATTTTTGTGGATTAAAACTTGCTGACTGTTCTGGCTGAACATCCTTCTCAGAGTGAATAATAAAGAAGGGGACAGAGTAAGTCAGGTCATGTAGATAACTCAGTATTTACACAACCTGAAGTAACAGCTTCACCCAGAATTGCCTTACATGACACTAAAAAGACTAAAATTTTTGTGTAAGTTGCAGTTTGTATAAGTTTTTTTTTCTTTGGAATATAAAGAACACATTTTAAGAACAATATTAAATCTGGTTTTGTGATTCCATTGCAGTGGCCCTATCTTCGGCAAAGCTGTTTTATTTACTTCAGAAATACTATAGTAAAGTAGCAAATGATTCCATAGTGGTGTGTGTTCCAGTGGGGGAAGTGTTGTCTCTGTTCAGCATTCTTCCTTTGTGAAGATACAGCTATGTGTGGTCATGGAAAGCTGCAGAATGGCTCCACAGAAAGCTGTGGTAGTTAAGCTCTTGATTACTAGTCCAGTGTTTTCTCTCCAAAGCTTCCACTGGTTATATGTTCCTACTGATAGCTGAAGCTGCATTTATTAAAAAATTACTTACTTTAAAATATAATAGTGCACATGTATTATCAGTAAAAAATCCTATCTATACCTGGTTCGGATCCTGTCTAAATAACAGCTACTGTTGTTAATGGGGTCTTACACCTATTGAAATACATGAGCTGGGCACTATTGCATGCTAAATTGCAGTTCAGAACAGTGACAAACCACTGGAGTCCTTGTTTGCTAGCATCTTAATTGTGAAAATACACTTTTTTATTAGAATTTGGGACAATGAAAAGTTTTGCATTTGGTTTTCTTGTGTTTATGCTTCTTAGAATGTTCTTGTCCTAAAGGTCTCTTAGCAGTTTCTCTGCTCTGCGTGTTGAATATATTTTATCACTCGCTTTATATTTTATCACTGGACCTGAGCTTTTAAAGGCATGTATTCTTGAGGCAAGGAAAATAATGAAATTAAATTATTTCACTTACACATGAAGTTTTTACAGAGTCTGGTGAGAAATGAAGTTTAATTTCATGTAGGAAACTATCTTCAGAGCACTCAATTTCTCATACTATCTGTGACTGCTGAGTAGAACAGAATTTTAGGGGTATTTTTTTAATGTGACTGTTTTTGTCTTTGCTAAAGTTTAATCAATTTCCAAAGACTGACAGTGAAACAAATAATTTTATTATTCTGCTACACAAGCCATGCTCTAAAGTAATTTTCAAAATGCTTTGAAGAGCTATGGTAAAAAAATACTTGTCATTTCATGCAGTGAAAAACTTAAGGAAAGGGAAACATGATTAATTGTATTATTGAAGGTTTTCTATGATGAAAGTTTAACTGTTGGTCTGAATAACAGAACTCCAAAAACATGGTTCTGAGACAACCAGAGACACCGGAAAATTGGGAATAACCACTTCAAAAAAACCCCAAAAATGAGCTTCTGAATATATGCAGCCTTTGCTCCTTAATCTCCTCCATAAAATAACAAATCCTGTCATATATGTCTTAAGCTTAATGCCAGCTAATCAGTTTTGACATATTAGAGATTGACAGCAATTAATTTCTGGCTATTAACCAAAGAATTGAGCATAGCTTGAAGGCTGTCATAGTGCAACCTGATGTTTCTGCTTTCTAGCTCTCTTTGGACTTCACCAAGATGTATGACAGTGAGCACCTATTTTTACTTGCTGTCCATCCTATGCTCTTCAGTCTTTTTGCTGGGAAGTCATAGCATGAAATGCTGACTCAATTAATACACTGTTTTGAAGAAATAATTGTTTAAATCTGTAATAGAGATTTTGTTATGTCACAGTTTAAAAAAAAAAACTGCTAGTCATAGTTTTATCGAATCATGAGTGAAATTTTAGGTGAGTGCAGGGACACCTAAAGCACGTGGAAGAAAGGCTAAAATCAAAAGCAGAATTTCATTTGCAATTCACAAAACTGAACTTAAGTGATAATAAGGCTCTTCTGAAAACAGGGAGCCCAACCAGGAATTTAGTTTGGGGGAGCAGGAGGGTTGGCCACCGGGTGGAGACCTGATCTGTGGATTGATTAGTTTAGGTAGATTACGAGTTTCAGAAGAATCTCAGAAGATGCCACCTTCATTTGTGTTCACAAACACAGGTGACTGTTTTGGGTTTTTATAAAAGCTCAGTTGTGCAAAGATTTATTGTCCAGTGGCCTTAAAATATGATTTCTGCAACACACTTGGTTTCCATCCTGCCTGTTTTCTGCTGAAGAGCTACTGCCAACCTCTGTGCTCGAAGGAACAAAGAAACCATGGCGATGGCCATTTATAAAATACTTGTTGGATTATTTTTTACAACGCTTCTTCCTTGTTTTGTTCACCGATGGTTCTCACCACCTCTAGGAGATCCAAAACCTACTTCTGAGTGAAACCTGTTTGACTTTCCCAATAAAATGATGTTGGGAAACACATTGTAGAAGTAACACTGTGTGTTGTCAGATGTGGTGCTGCAGTGTTGATAGCTGGTACCGTCTGCAGTCCAGGTTTGGGAAGAAGTGGTCAAAGACGGAGCAGAGTCAGGAGTGAGCTATTCCCCTCCCACCACCTTCAGAAGCCTGTTCTGGTTAAGGGTGGCTTTGGGATGTGAGGTCCTCTATGTGCTCTGATCTGAGAGCTTAGCAAGGAAGAGATGATTTTCCAGCCTTGTGTTGTTCATATGCTTAGTGACACTTTGGACATTGACCTGGAATTAACTTTGTGTTTCAAAGTTCTTTGTCTGTACTTGTGTGTTCTCTCAGGGTGAGAATGGCTTAGATGTGCTCCCCTGGGGTGCCACTGAGGGCCCTCTGAAGCTATTACAGCCAGTTCCTGCCTCTACTAGGAAAAATTCTAGTCTCAGAAACTACATGCTACTAAATGCCATGGAAATATTCTAAGTTCTATGGAGTAAGATTTTTTTTTTTTTAATTAATGATAAAAACCTCCTGCACAGCATGCATGCCATGACAAGATTCTGTTTAAAATAAGTGCTGGGCTACTAGGTGCTCAGACTGGCTTAGGGTGTCTGAGAAGTTGATGCTGAAATGGGATGTTGAGAACCCCTTGAGGTTGTAGCATGTCTTGAAACATGCTTGATTTTGCTTATAGCCAAAGGTCAAACGTCATGGCTTCAGAGCTGCCAAGTCAGGTGGTTTTTCCCACAAAGGGTACTTCTAAGCACATCTCTGTAAAATGTCAGTTTATGGTGCTCGTAATAAGGCACAAAAACACCCCACAGAACTCTTAAACCAGTTCATTGCTGTGTGTGCAGGTGCCCATTTGTGCTAGATACAGCAAAACAAAAAACAAAACCAAAACAAACCAGAAACAAAACCAGAAAAAATAAAAACAAAAAAAAAAACTAATAAAGCCCCCAATCAAGCCCACCAAAAATAAAGCTACATAGCACAATCTTTTATCATAATAGCACAACAATGCTAGAATTGTGAATGCAAGTTCTCAATAGCCATCTTAACATTCCTTCTGCTCAGCATGTTTAGCTGTATTGCTTTCCTCATTCAAGCATGAAGCATAAACTGACAGCTGGGTTTTTTTGGAACAGGAAATATATACTGGAAACATCAGCTGCGTTGTAAAATTGCATAGGCTTTTGGAGATTTCTCTCATATCTCTCTCTGTTTATATAGAAATTCCAATGCCTTGTGCAAAGGTTAGGAATAAATTCTGCTGCCTTTTTGCAATTTGTTGCTTACTAGTCATGGGAAGAATTGGAGAGGACCTGTGTTTTCTGCTTCAGTGCTGTTATGAGCATTTCTGTCACATTTTTCTCACAACATAATAGAGCATTTTACAAGCAAAGCTTGTGTACACAGAGTGCCCATCAGGAATACTTTTGAAATGGTATTTCTGTAGCACTATTTCCAGACATTTCAACGAACTTCGTAGCCCCTTTTTCTTAGTAATTCTGCAAACCAAGAGCAAAAGAAACTCCCTCCACGCTGAATTTTTAATCTAAATTGACACAGAGCTGAAAAGTGGGAGAGGAAGAAGGCCAAAAGCAGGGAGGCCTTCTGCCAGAGGGCAGGCAACTGATTAGCAGCTATGGGTGTGGATTTGCAAGAAGGCTAGTCTCCCCCTTTGGCTTTGTTTTATCCCAGCATATCTTCAAAAGAGCTAAAAGTAAACATCCCCCTTCTCAGCGTTCTTCTGCTGAGTTTAAATTTCAGATCTACGTTGGTATGCGTGTCCCTTTCCACTTATCCACCCTGCTTTTGTTTGAGCAGCCTCCTTTTTCTCTCTGTGCTGGAACAATAAATCATACTGTGTTGTTAAAAGAGGGAGAAAATTGTCCACGCAGGAACAAAACAGGAAACCTGGCGCTCAGAAGGGCAAAAGACCGATGGTGTGTCATCCAGCAGGGTGTCTCAGAGCTGTGCTCCTCAGAGCACACGATGCCACGGCCGGTGTCGCGGCAGCTGGGCGTGGAGAGAAGCTGACCTCCTTTCTTCCCTGGGCACGTGCCCACGGTGCATTGGAGCGTCAGCAGAATCGATGAGACATCAGGAACGGTCATGCCCGGGCCGGGGTTAGGCTGGCCATGCACACTCAGCCTGAGCACAGCTGACCCAGTAACTGAGCGGGGCCATTATCTCCTTCAGAGGTGTCCCTTCAAAAGTGATAAAATGTTCACTGGGTGACCTGCTCAGCAGCTGACAACAATTCTTAAGCCAAATTCTTGTTTATGAAGGTGGGAGTACATAGCTGTCTTGGCTAACGCCCTCTGCAAGCTGGCTCACCAAACACCTTCACTGAGTGCAGTGGTCAGAACTACAAGAGATGCTACCAGAACACAGGTTGCTAGGCTCCTGATGAACAAAGTCTTGCAAAGCCATGATGTAAAACATTGCATCGGATGAAAGCAACCTCCTCAGGGCAGATCACAGTGGAAAATCCTATCTCTATGAAGTATTAAAATTAGTTCACTTGAATCAGATCACATGCTTAGTTTGACGTTTTTTGTTTTGTGTTTTCTGAAATCACATCTGTATTTGCAGAAAGCTAGGAACAAAAAACAAAGGTGATTTTGGTAATGATACACAGGGTTTGTGAACGTTGTCTCTGATGACATGAAGCCTGAGTGGTAGGGAATGTCTCATCAAAACTTCAGGTGTTCTGTACTGCGGGGTAACGTGTGCAGATCCTCTATTTCAGTGTTCATTTATTCTCTGCTATTCCCACTTTTGGGCCGTGGATATCTATATCTATATCTATATCTATATCTATATCTATATCTATATCTATATCTATATCTATATCTATATCTATATCTATATCTATATCTATATCTATATCTATATCTATATCTATATCTATCTATCTATATATATATATATATATATATATATATATATATATCTATATCTATCTCTATTTTTCTATATCTCTGGAAAATAGAAACTTTTACCTTTGCAGTCCCACAGAAGTTACTGACTTTATAATCTTTCCTCTTATTAAACTTCTCTTCCATGGGTACCACCCCCCGTTTCTCACAACGAGTCTGTGTGGTATAATCCATTTAAGCTAAAAGCTCTTCTTCTCTGTCTCTAAATAGCTGTTATTTTGTAAATGAATAAAACTTTTGCCTGATTTTTCCAGAAATATGAGTTGGCTTTATTAAAAAAACAGCAAAACTCTCCATGTATATGTTTTGTTGAAAACAGAATAAAGTACCAACTTTTGATACAAATGCTCAGACACCCATTTGATCCTACATTTCAAAGACCATCTGCATTTCAGCTGCCTTGCTTTCTGAGGGATGGGTGAGGTCCTGCTGCAGAGTGTCCAGGATCGGCTCCTCAGCATGCTGGGCTGGCAGGGCAGCAGCACAGGCAGCCAGGGTGCCACGGGACTGGTGGGAAGCCTGCCAGCCCCAACCTGTTCTCTGATCCCCCATCTTGTGATTGCCGTCACAAGGCCACCTCTCTGCGGCTGGCCACTCACACTAACTCAGTTTCAAGTCAAAGTTATTTGTGAACAACTGCTCATTTATTAGAGACTGGTGGGCATGCTGTGTTTTCTTGTGTTATTGGACACCACTAGGTTTAGGTAGTTTGCCTTTATTTTACTTCTGAAATAGGTGCAAATGTTCCCAATAATTGTAAAGAAGAATTAACTTTGGCAACAAGTTAGACAACCAGTGCTTTAACAACAGTCACACATATCTGTCTGTCTGTCTATCTATCTATCTATCTATCTATCTATCTATCTATCTATCTATCTATCTATCTATCTATCTATCTATCTATCTATATCACAGTACAAATAGTACCATTTCTGCATTTTTCTCCAAAACTAATAGGAAGTCAAATGGACACTGATTTATTCATATATCATTTTATGCCAAGAAGTTATTAAATACTGATACAAAGGTACATATGTGAACTAGTATTTAGCTCACGTATGTTTGACTGAGCGTTTCTATGTCTTTTTAATTTTGTATCATGCTGATGAGTGTCTGAGGAATAATATCAGGCATTGCTGACTTCTGCAGTCACAACATCTTTATCATGAGCACTGCCTGCTTCTCTCAGCAGCCTTGATGGCAGCTTGTGGTGTGTCCCGTTTCACACCGGTCCAACCACTAAATAGTCTCTGATTCTTAAAAAATTTAAAAAATCTGCCTTACTTTCTCAGCAGCCCTCAGATACCTTGCAAAACCACGATGGGAGGCCATGGAAGGAAGTTGTGGCCTGGTGTTGCAAGCACTTCATAGGTGATGTCCTCTCACCCACAGTTGGTGTAAGAGAGCTCTGCAGACATGGTCTGAACTAGTCTCACACTGCAGAGGGAAACTTTAAAACTCACCCTGAGCCTTTAAGAAGGACTTTGTGGAGTGGTGTGCTTGCAGGGCTGTGCTATAGGTAGCACAGTACATACAAGTACTTAGGTAGGTGAGGTAGAGCGAAGCAGGACTCCAGCAAAGAATATCCATTGTTCACACTGTATAAAGCAGCTGCTTTCTTAATCTGCATTTGAGGTTTGTTTATACAGAGCAGATATGGATCTCTTTGTAAGCACCAGCCACCCAGCAGCCCACAAACTATGAGAATTTTCATTTAAGTGTCAGCAGCCACCCAAGCAGCAGTTATTAGTCAGAGCAGTGTCCCAGCACTAGCCCCTTCACTGTCATGTGCTTTTGGTGCAAACTGAGGAAAGAACCCAAAATGTGGGGAAAATAGCAGCTGGGGTTAGATCCAGGCTTTGCTGTGAAGCTATACTTCATGAAGGCAAGTTGGGTGACAGCAAGTAGGGCACAGAATGGCTGACACGTGGCAGTGTGCAGGTGCATGCATCCTGCCAGCAGGAGCACAGATCCTAACCAGTAGCCCGGGTACACCCACTGCAAAACAAATGTTCAGCATGTCCTTCAGTGGTGGTTTTAGAGGCCCTGTGGTTATGCTGAGGAATGCCACATCTCTGTTCTTGCCTCATCATCTGTCCTGGCCCTTGGGAACAGGACCAAGCTACCAGTGATCCTTCTGATGTAAAACTAGCTTACTTAGACTGGCCTCAAATTAAACTCGGTTTTAGGTTTCCAACTTAAAAAATGCAATAGAGTTCTTCGATAAATTAGTGACATCTACATTTATTTGTGTACCTATATAGAGACTCTGAGAGAGAATATATGTATATATGTCTAAAAAATTATTATATATATGTGTATATGTACTCCATGCACTTTTTTTTTTTTTTTTTCCATAAAACTGATTTATTAGTTTCTATAATCAGGGTGCACAATTCCATCATGCAGTAAAAAGATTTTATTTCTATTTTTTTCTGCTTCCTCTTCAGTCTACAGGATTTAAGTGTTGTTTGTGTTCTGCTGCTGATAGTAGAGCTTTGGGAAGGCACGTGATGAGGAACAGAATAAACAAGTACACACTGTACTTGCTGATCCTGGGCAGTTGTCACAGCTTTAAAAAGTGTCAGATAAACACCTGAATGAAGAGTGCTTTGATACCTGAAGCAATACTGAAATCACATCCTCACCCCTGGGACAGCAATAACTAAGGGTAAATACTCATCCTGAATAATTTTCTGTCTGTTTTTGTTCACCCTGCCTCTTCTTTATAAATAATAAAATACACTTGTAAGTTAAAAAATAACTGTTGGACTTTTTTGGCAGGAGTATTCTTAACTCCTCTCTATGTGCTAATATAATTCACAGAATGTTCTTGATAAAGTTTTGTACCAGCACAGTGAGAGGTGTGAATCGGGGGTGAAAATGAGAAGAGGGTGCAGAAGTTGTTTACATCAAGGAGGTTCCAAAAAAAACGTTCATATAATGAGACAGGAGAATTATAAAGGGGGTTAGATAGACAGGTCTAATACTTCAAGTGACCTAAAGCCCAGTTTTCACATCCTAATCACTTAATGTAACCAAACATTTATTTTAATTGCTAATTATTAATTTTAATTTGCTCTCATTGGTCAATGACTGCTAGTTTCACAGTGGATTTCTGATCTCCTTAGGCAGTGTCAAGTCTGAGATCTAGCACCAGAAAACTTATGGGGTGGATGGCTACAGAAGCCTAGAAGTGTCAGAATCACAGAATCATTAGGGTAGGAAGGAACCCCTGGCAATCATCCAGTCAAACTCCCCTTCCAAGGCACAGTAAGCTACAGCAAGTTACACAGGAACCTGTTCAAATGGATTTTGAATGTCTTCACAGAGGAGGACTCCAGGACAACCTGGTCCAGTGCTCTGCCACCCTCAGTGTAAAGAAATTTTCTGTGTTTTAGTTTATGGCCAGTGGTCTTCATCTAATCACTGGGCACCACTGAAAAAAGTCTGGCACCATCCTCTTGGCACCCACCTTTGAGATACTTATATATGTTAATGAGATTCCCCTCTCAGTGTTCTCTGCTCCAGACTAAACAGGCTCAGTTCCTGCAGTCTCTCCTCATAAGAGAGATGCTCCAAACCCCAATTTATATTTGTGACCCTCTGCTGGACCCTCTCCAGTAGCTCCTTGTCTCTCTTGTACTGAGGAGCCCAGAACTGGACACAGCACTCCAGATGCAGCCTCACCAGGGCCGAGTGGAGGCACAACTCCCTCAGCCCTCTGGCCATGCTCTTCCTGATGCACCCCGGGGTACCCTTGGCCCTCCTGGCCACAGGGGCACTGCCAGCTTGTGGATGGCTTGTGACCCACCAGGAGTCCCAGGTCCTTCTCCACAGAGCTGCTCTGTAGGAGCAGCCCCTGGCCTGTGCTGGCGCTTGGGGCGGCGCCTGCCCAGGTGCAGGACCCGACCCCTGCCCTTGGTGAGCTCATTAAGTTTCTCTGCCCAGCTCTGCAGCCTATCAAGGTCCCACAGAATGGCAGCAGAGCCTTCAGGTGGGTCACCACTCCCCCAGTTCAGTGCCATCAGCAAACTTGCTGAGGGTACATTCTATCCCTTCATCTGGTCATTGATAAACAAGTTGAACAAGGCTGGTTCCAGTATTGATCCCAGAGAATGCCACTGGCTGTTGGTCTCCAGGTGGATTCTGTTCTGCTGGTCAGGACCCTCTGAACTCTGCCCTTCAGCCAGTTCTTGATCCACCTCACCACCCATTCCTGTAACCCACACTTCCTGCTTACCTGCCAGGATGTCATGGGAAACAGTGTCAAAAGCCTTGCTGAAGTCACTGCAGAAAACATCCACTGCTGTCCCCTCACTGACCCATCCTGCCATGCCACCACCAGAAGTTCATCAGATTGATCAAGCACAAGTTCCTTTTGGTGAACCCATGGTGACTACTCCCAGTGAGCTTACTGTCCTCTACATGCCTGGGCATGACCTCCAGAATGGGCTGCTCTGATCTGTTTTCAGGCATGGAGGTGGGGATGGCAGGATGCACCTTCCCAGGTCCTCCTTCTTGTCCTTTTTGGAGATGGCAGTAATGTTGGCTTTGCTCCAGTCATTGGGCAATGTTCTCCATGCTTCTGCACAGATAATGGAGGTTGGCTTATCAACATCTGCCATCTCCCTGGGCTCCCATGGGTGCATCCCATCAGAGCATGGATTTATGGGTGTTAAGTCTCTCTGGCTGATCTCTAACCCAACTCTCTGTGACCGGGGTGAAGTCTTCCTTCCTCCAGCCTTCCTCTCTTTCCTCTGACTCCTCAGGGTTGGCCTCACCAGTAAAGACTGAGACAAAGGCATTCAATAATTCCGCCTTCTCTGTGTCTTCCATCAGCAGGACACCCATCTGATTCAGCAGTGGCCCCACATTTTCCCAATCTTCATTTTACTGCTGAGATACTTGTAGAAACCCTTTCATTTGCCCTTGCCAGATTCAATGCCAAGGGGGCCTTGGTCTTCCTCATCTGATCCCTGCATGCTCTGATGATGTTCCTGTAGTCCTCCCACAGGGCCTGGCTCTTTTTTCACATCCCAGAAATTTCTTTCTAGAAACTCTCTGCTCATCCATGAGGATCTACTCTCCCCTTTTCCTGATTTCCTGCTCATAGGGCTTCACTGATCTTGAACTTGGAGGAAGTGATACTTAAATATTGACCAGCTCTCTTGGACCTCCTTATCTTCTAGAGCCATATCCCATGTGATTCTTCTAAGTTGGTCTTTGAAGAGGTCAAAGGTGACTCTCAGGACGGTCATGCAGGATGCTCCCTCCCTAGGACAACGGGCCAATGTGTGTGTCTCAAACAGCAATACCCAGATAGTTGTGGAGCCAACCAAGGACTGTTGGTAATAACAACCAGTGGTTGTTGGTAACACACACTGTGAGAAAGAACAGGGTGTGCCTGGAGAAGTGGCCATGCAGAAGTAGGGCAGCACCTTTCCAGGACAAACAGTCTTGCTGTAACTCTTGGAGATAAGGACAACAGAGTGCAAGAACCAGAATGAGACTGAGAAGGGGGCATGCATGGACTATGGCAAGGGATCAAGACCACCCAAGATGCCTGAAGCCCTCTGACCCATTTACAGAAAGGTCTGAAAGAACTGACTGTGCATGATAACTAATTTGTATAGAAAATGAGAAAGTTGTATTCATGGCAGGGGAAAAAAAGGTATCCTCACAAAGCCCAGGCACATGTGCATCGCCTGTCCCTGGACTTCCCATTAGCTGGAGCCATGCTGTAGACAGGACTCTCTCACTGCGTCTCTCTTGCCTTCCCCCCTGTCTTTTAATCACCTCTCTCTCTTTCTCTCTTCCTCTCTCTCTCTGCCTCCTGCTCTCTCCCCTTTTGCCCTAACTCTTTATCCTAACCCCGCTGCTGTGTGCATATTTTAGGAGATCAGGGATTAACTTGTATCAATTCTCATGCCAAGTGTGGAATTTACTAATAAAATTTTGCAGACCATCTGACTTTTGTTGCTCTCTTTGACCACAAGCATCTACAAAACTTGGGTGTCCCCTTCCACTTAAGGACAGGACAACACTGTGACTAGTGATGGCAATATAACATGTAAAAGGGCAAGCTCCAATCTGAAATAAGAACTTTTCAAAGTAAGAGAAAATGGAGGTTTAACAGTGTCTTTGTATCCCCTACAGAGGGCAATTGATCAACAGAATAGTCATGATTTGGGATTCACATCCATGGTTTATTGGAATTTGTGCTTTGAAAGGTGTGTGTAAATAACATATGATACTTCCTGTTCTTGTGAGAAATTAAATATCCTGGCAATGCTGCAGCCTTTTCATCTCTATTAATTACCCAAAATATATATAATTCGCAGCTTAAAAATATTGTTTTAGACAGCATAAGACTTTTGCTCTTCTTAGGGCTGTCAAGATAAAATGCATCTGCAAGAAAGTCTCTGACAGAAAATCCAGATAATGATATTGGAAGTATTGATGCAGAAATCCTGTTGCAAACAATGCCATCCATGTAATGTTAGATGGAAAACTTCAGATCAAATGGGGATACTGACACAACTCACTTCCTTTTGTTAATATTATATAAAGTAAGTAGTTTCTGTCTGTCATGACTCTGTCTCTGCACTTGCCTTGAATAAATCAGAATTACAGGATTTTTACATTTGCCTGCAAGGAGAAACAAAATCTCACTATTTTTCCTGCTCTTATAAACTGGGACTTACAGTGAGATATTGCTGGTAAATTCTATAATCCAGTATTTGAAAGGTAAAGCTTTTCTTGAAGACTGAAAATGGGCAAGCAAGATCTGGATGTGGAAAGTCTTTAGCTGCTCTTCTGGTGTTTCTGAACACAAGCAAGGTATTCTTGCACATCATCTGGAGAGCCAAGTATGAACGGAACTCTCTGGTGAATATTCTCAGGTTTCACGTCCAACACTGCTTCGGTCCCTGTAGTTGCTATGCCACCTGCCTGCTCAATGATGAAAGCCATAGGGTTGCATTCATAGAGAAGTCGGAGCTAGAAAGAAAGAGGAAACACTTGATTGCCTATGAGGGAAACTATATCAAAGGACTTGCCAAAACTTAGCATTATTTTAGTGATTTTAGAAAATTTTGTGCCAAACTTCAATTCACCTAAGTAGCACTGTCTTTCAGAGAGTCCTTCCTTCCCTCTCTTCTTCTCACCTTTCCTAAAGCCTTCTGCTTGAAGGAACAGTGTGCTGACCTTACATCCAGGCATCACCACTATCATTTCTGAGCTGTCATACAGACGTGCAGCACCAGTGAAGCTGTATTCTGTCAAAAATGTCAAAATCGGGGAGCCCACAGGCATCAGCAAAAGAGTTAAGCCAGCTAAGCTAACAGTACTGGGAAAGAAAAGCCAAAATATCTTCTCATATGGAGTCTTCACGTGTTAACTCAGAGCTTGGGATAATCATGTTATGTTTAGTCAGAATATTTTGGAGTTTGAAACTTGATGCTCCCAGTCTCAAATTTCAGGATTTTATTGCTTCTCTTCAGAAATGTAGACAGATGTTAGTGGTCTGAATTTAGCCAGACAGTGGGTTCAGAAGGAGCTGCAGTTATTTATTAAAGGCAAAATTTCCATTTTGATTTGGACCCTGATATCTGTTTACATTTTTTTTTAAATATTACCTCTTGGGGTGAGTATGATCTGGTGGAATGCAAATTTATTTAGGACATATGGCAAATTTATTTAGGACATATGTGTTTAAATGAACAGCGGTGATAGCTGGTCAGTTCTGAACAAATATTATTTCTGAAGCTTTATCTATGAAGCACTCATGTACAACAATATTAGCACATATTTTGTTTAAAGGACTCTTGACGTGTACAAAAGAGGAAAAGTTTTCCAAGAAAAAGGAAGTGTGACAGAATGCTGCTGTATATAGAGTCAGAGAAAGGGGTTGAACACAGGGCTTCACTACCCATCATGCCTTTAGCACACTGCAATAAAACCATGATATACCACAACTTAAATAGGACTGTGTTACCTTCTTTCTTATCTTTAAAGCCCACTGAAGTGCTGCTTCTGGTACAAGGACTCCATCTCTGAGGCAATATAGGACCAGTATCTTTCACTCTTTTTCCTACTGCTTGGCCCAGTTCTGGAAGGTCATGAGCTAGCAAACAGCAGTGGTGTCACCATGGAACCACATTTCAAATTTCTTGTTGCTACTGTGACTTTGCAACTTGAGGAAAGCAGTTTTTCATCAGGTAGCAGTGCAACTGCACTTAGGGATCTTCAGACGGGCTCCGTCTTCAGATAGGTTTAACATTTTCACGTAGTAGAGAACTATAAGCCTTAAGTTTATAAAAAATATAATTCAAAGTATACTATTTAAAAAGAAAATTTATTTGTTGTCTTGTCCTGTAGTGTTTATTGAGCATTTAGTTTTCTTTCTTTAACTTCAGGAAAGATCTATAAATTTTAGGACCTACATCCATGTAATTTGCATTTACTCTAAAGACTTTTGATCATTTCCAGTGATATTTGACTCTTTCAGCTCTCTAACCAAGTGCAGAGACTGTCTTTCAGGGGAAAGATGATCAGGGCACTTGCCACAAGAGTATTATTTCTCCAATAAGAAAAGATATATGTGAAAAGAACTATATACACCTGCACTCGGAGACAGAAAGCAAACTTATTTTTAATGGTAGCATGTTTTGTTTCTTCCATTACTCTCTTTACTGTGGCAGTTCAAGCCAGAGCAATCCAATAATAAATGTGGGTTAACTCTGTGGAAACGTTTATCTCTATAAAGTTAGGCAAGTGCTTTTGTCCTGTTTTTCATTCTCTCTTTTCAACAATGGTTTAGTACAGATTTCAAAACAAAAAGTTTCATTTAAAGAGGCCAGTCAGCAAACCTACTTTTTCCACATACAGCAAATTCCTTTCTTGTCCCTTTCCCCTATGTACAAACAGATCCACATCATTTAGTGAGGGCTTTTTGGGATGGTGTTTTGGTTCTTTTTCCTGTGGGATGGTGATTCAAAAATTTAAATAATTTTTTGCCAGGACAAACATGCAGACATTTTTAGTTGTATACGTTGAAGATAACTATTTTCCTGTTTTCGCTTTGAAGACCATTTGGATCTGCTGGCATTTTGGTAAATACAAGCTTACCATGATGAAACCAGTAGTCCTCTCTCCCTAAGGACAGTAGATATTGGGATATTCTGAGACCAGTGTGGGACATGAGGCAGATTCCTTCATGTACCAGCCATGGATGCAAAAACATTTGAATAGAAGGTTTTAACTGTGGTGTAGATCAGGAAAGAATGTATTTTTGGAGTCAGAACACCATGTCCAACCAGTTTTGTACTGAGCCCATGATTTCCTAAGGATGACCTGCAGGTTACTGCCAGACCACAGATCAGCTGTATGACTAGGTCCCATGAAACGTATTTGTTTAGAAAGTTGATAATATGGGTATTTGATACTGCAGAAGAGAAGTTGAGGTTGACAATGGTCTGTGGCCCATCTCGTTAAAGACTGACTGCATTGCATTGCGCTGCATTATCACAGTGCATTTTGTACTGGTGTCCAAATAGGAAGTCATATTTTCCTAAAATACTGAATGAAACCCACCTTCCACTGTAATCACCTTTTCTGATTGGGTAGTAGAAGTGTGAGTTTGCAGAGCTGGTGATATAAGTGTCCTTTGAAAACATAAGGTAGGAAATCCTTTTTTTCTAGCACTGGACTAAACCCTTTCTGGAGCTCAGCATGTCCCACTGGCTGGTGTGATAACTCTAGTTGCCAGTTTAAAGTGCAGAGGTTTTCCTTAGATCCATGTTGTATCTGCCAGCCACGCACAGGTGTCTCAATCGGTTTCTATGGTACTGA
This sequence comes from Serinus canaria, assembly GCF_022539315.1. NCBI lineage: Eukaryota > Metazoa > Chordata > Aves > Passeriformes > Fringillidae > Serinus > Serinus canaria. The sequence continues at coordinate 37,992,162 of NC_066343.1, read as the reverse complement.
AGTACTACCTTTAGAAAAATCATTAAGTCCTTGTTTGCAGTGAAAGCCACTTGAGTATTTAATAATATGAAAACACAGAGGAAGATTTCTGGCCTAAAGTGGCAATTGCCTAAATTTCTTTCCTAAATTCAATTGCTGAGGGTAATTTTCATTATTAATTTTTTCCACAGTGGAACATTATTATTTGTTTCTTTATCTAAACTATTGCTCTGGTCCTACCAGAGATATTAGGTTGGCTAAGTTCACCAGAAAGGAATTCAAATTACCCACCTTTCCTTTAGGACTCTTCTGATTGGCAGGATACATGAAGATCCCACCGTACATCAATGTACGGTGAACATCAGCTACCATGGAGCCCACATACCTGGCACCGTATGGGGAACTGCCATCCTGAAAAACATGGAGCAAAGCACTGTATTTGCCAGGCTAGACAACTGGTAACATGGCAAAAGTAGTTTTGATATGAAACAGGAATCAAAGATGCTTAAAGCAATGGCTGGTTATGAATACTGCAAATACTGAAATCAGTCCTAAGCTCAGCCTTTTGTAAGATGTGGTTGTCTACAGGGTTCAAAGATTAGAGTTTTAATGAGCTGCATTCACAGCATACCAACCAGAGTGCCTGTAATTTGGGTGCACAATTTGGAATCAACCCCAGCCTGTGAAAAACCAAGGGACTGAAAACTTCTTCACCTTATCAGAACAAGGTCAAAATAATTTGATTTTTGATCTTTCACTGGTTCCTAAGCCAGAGCATGAGGAGAATTGTCACCTCTCTACATGTCCAGATGGCTCCAAGAGCATTCCAACTTTTACCTTCTAGCTTATTTGTCAGGTGGTGAAATTGGTCATAGCATTCATTCTGCAGCTCAGTTTGGGAGATTCCAATTTATTAAGAACTGTAATTTTCCTTGCTCCCAGCTTAGAAACTGATGTTGTTGAAGGACAGGCCATTTCAACAAGAGCAATCAAGGAAGTATTCATGTCAGCCTCAAGTCTGCTGGTCATAGAAATGGGTAGGCAGAAGACACAGAAGACAAGCAAGGTGTCTTGAACAAATAGAAGTACATACAGTAGACCAAATAAGCTCCACTGAAGAACTTTTATGAAGGGGAGATACAAAATACAGACGTAAACTGAAGGAAAGCTTGCTAAGAAAATAATTTTGCAGGTTTTTTCAAATCTCTCAGTCTGTCTTCAATAAAGCTGAGGAGGCATTTTCATCATCCCAGAGCATTACTAGAGACTGAACTTCATGAACATTTAATACACATATATGCTTTGTATTACAGTGCTAAAAGCTTGAAAAGGTCTCAGTGGGTTTTTTTCCTATCTGGGTCAGTTTTCTAATAAAAGATCTTAGCACTTTCTACAAAGCTCATCCTGTTTTGATATTATATCAAGAAAAATACATAGAAAACTTGTTCAGCAATGCCAGCTGCAAGACATTCACACACCATAAGCTGGTCATCTTTCTCTGCAAAATCATAAGGTTGGCTGGGGAAAAAGATCCACAACTGGAAATAAAATAGAGAAAAACATAATTCTATTTTGAATAAGTTTTTCAAATTGTTCAATGTGACTGGGAAGTATTGATAATTACTCTCTTTTAAAATGGAAAAAAATTCTCATGAAATTACACATTATAAAGCAACAGAACACTAGGAAGTAAGGCTCTATGCTGCTAAACATAAGACTTGGATTTTTGATATAGCTGATAATAAAATTAGAAAAGAGACCTATTCCAGGATATGTAATAAGCCTTGTTCAACTGCACATGTGTTGGTTTTTATGATTCATGGTGCACACATTAGAAGAACTATGAAAAATTCAGAAGAAAACAATGCAGACTGTGAAAGATTGATGGATAAGGCACAGCCTAGAGCTTTTACATTTAGTTTTGTTTAAATCTGGTCCCATTAATTGTAGGCACAAATGAACAAAGCTTTTAAGTATTTGCTCCCTTGTTTTTCATGGTTTATGTCCAAATAATTACATATTTAGGCTTCAAATGATAGCTTCTCCATCTCACAGCAGTTTGTACTTGTGACTTCACAATTGTAAAAACCTGACATCAGGAAAAACCAAACACCTTAAGAGGTAGTAAAGAGATTAAAATGTGCGTTTTTGGAGGGAAACATATGATTATAGTCTCAAATTACCTTTAAAAACACAATCAAAAGAAGAACTTTCTTTTGTGGTTTTAAAAGGTAGTGAACTGAGTCTAAAGAACAGTTTAAGCCATAACATATTAACAAGCAGCTCCTGAACCAGATTGCTAAGGATTGATTCTATGGTATTATCAAATAAGGACTCTGTAAACCACAGGTATGAAATTTAGTGACCATGAGCTGCACAGCTGAGCCACCTGTGTACAGGTCATCTGATTGGTTTGGAATGTGCTAGATTTCCTATTTACACGCAGATTATTTACATAATTTGTGTGTACATGGACCGTGTTATGTGAAGGATGCTTTGTGGGTTCCCTTCCAACTTAGTATATTCTAAGCTCATGACATGCCACTGACAATTTTAGTTGTTTCTTACCCCAATAGATATTCACCAGCTAGAGACACAGGGCTGAGAAAAATACAGATAAATTCCTCCCTTCTGGTAAGGGAGGAATTTATCTGTACCACTTGAACCACATATTGAAATAAAATTTTTACTTCCCTTAGCATACAGCTGTCTACATGGAAGAATAAATAGTCATTTTAGTTAGTGAAATGTTATTTCTTGTTTCTCCAGTTTTGTTGCTCATGCATTTTTTTTCCAGATAAGAAAGTTAATAGGTGTTGCAAGTATATTGGCATATTTCCCAGGCATTCTTTTCAAACAAAATAATGGAGCATGAATGCTAGACAGGTTCATCCCAAGTCCTCAGTAATGCCAAGCTCTGTGTTTACTCAATAAGTACTTCTGATTGCTTAGCTGATGCCAATGAAAGATTCATGTTCCCTTGCTCAGCCTCCATGTTGAGTAAACTTGTGGCTACTCGTTGTTTTACCCCTTCTGCTGCTTTTTCTTTTTTTGCTTGACTCCAAGGAACAAAAATGATTCATAACAGATAGGTCCTGTGATTTTTTTTCCCTTCACATTCTGATAGAAGTCATTTTTTCATTTCTTTCTTCTACTAATTTTTTCATGTCTTTCCTCTACTGTTTTCTGACAGCCCTGCTCTTCCACAGCAGAACAAGACCAGGTTTTTCTTATATAAATATGATGACTAGGAGAGGGAGGGCAAGAATTTTTTTCTACAGACTACAACTTCTCTTGTGCCTGACTGCAGGAAGCAAAGATAAAGGTAGGTGTCATAGCAAAAGGTGACAATGTCCACAGGGTATTTAAAATTCTACCAGTGCCAGAGAGAAGCTAGGGCCTTGCTGCCATTATGGGAGGAAGAACCCATTTTGGGGAGGAGTTGTAGTAAAATTTGTGCAGAGACAGTTCCTGGCCCAGCAGCACCCACTAGGCATTGCAGACTGGAATAAACATGTTGCACTACAGGCAACTTTGCAAACAGAAGCTTGCTCTTCAAACCAGTTAAACAGCAGTGTGATTTTGTCATGCTAAATAAAAAATCAGCTTCACTCTCACACCAGAAGAGATGTGGTGGATATATGTCTCCCACTACATGATAGTAGTAGGAGGCTTAGGTCTGGCCTGCAGAACACCAGCATTTTTCTAGTGCTTTTTATTCAGAATTGATGCCTTAGGTAAATGTGATCCACAAGAAAATTTGAGGGTTGATGGGGTTTTGTAGTCCAGACTGTCTGATCTGGGAGACTGCTGTTAGATAGTACAGGGAAATCTCTCTTCTACTCATAAAGGGTTGATTTTTAGTGTTTTGATGCTAATGACAATGATATATAACATAGGATAAGTTGTAGACCACACTACTTTTGATGTCCTGTTATGTTTTTAACTTTTCAGTTTTTCATGGCCATGTCAGAGAGTCATCTGAACGGCATGTGGACCAAGAACCACAAAAAGGAGTTAATAGAGGTAAGATCTAAGGAAGAAAAATGCAAAAAAGTGACAGCTAAAACTGATGCCTCTCTCTTGGCTTCTAGCACCCTGAAGAGCATAGGCTGAATGATCTGCCTGAATGAGGAGGTGTTCCTCCATGCCTATGCATCAGGTCCTCCTCAAGTCCCAGGCAGGGGATATTCAGCAGACACCCTCCTTACCCTTCTGCATGCTGCAGAGAGAGGGAGAGTGACCAAAACTGTGAAAATCTCCACCTGTAGGGAAGGGAGGAACATCACCAATGTTCCTACAGCTGCAGCTGGGTAGCCTTACAGATGAGGCCAGGAAGCAGGTTTCATGCTATGGAGAAATGGCAAAACCTCTCTAGTCCTCCCCACAATGCAACTATTATGTCCTCTCCAAACCAAGGAACTGAGTTATGCTGTTTCCAGAAGTCAGGTTCATAACAAGCTTCAGATGGGCAGGGCACTTCCTTGTGCTTTGTGGCCATAACATTTGTGCCTCAGCCCTTCTCATGCTGACAGCTGTACATCTCAGAGCAGCAAAAATGAGATTGTTCAGCACAACTGAGATGATTTCCTGTGCTCCAAATAACCCACGCACTTCTGTGCTGCTTGCTTTAAAGTAACAAAAATATCTGCCAACTTCTCTTGCATTAGACAAACAATTTCAATAGGTTTTCATCAAATGATGAAAAGACTTGAGATAAAAGAGTGTTTGCAAATGAATTTTTCCCAGTATGTCCTAACTTTAGAATTTAGTAAGTCACATGATAGAGTGTCCTCATTGATCCTGTGGGGAAATACGTCTGTCTGGTCTTTCTAATGATTTTGAAATCTCTTCAGTCTTTTCCTAGTTGCCTGGGGTTGATGCACTTGTGTAAGAATTTTACTTTATACAACACTTTGGTGGCTTTCAAAACCTCAAATTAATAAATCCAGTCTTAGTGCATTATACTGAATACATAGCCTGGTATAACATCAGCAGAATGAGAAGCACAGATGTTCTTCACTTTCCCAGCTGGATTTCAGGAAGTATGAAAGTTGTGTTGTGGGCTTCTGCTTCTCTCACAGCTGAACTGAATGCACACTTTGAAGTCTCAAAATAATCTCAAATATTCAAAGTTAATATATTTAGAATGCTGTGATGTTAGACTCTCTGTAACGACAGTCTGGGTAGTATGAAAAGGAGGGTTTGATATTAAGTCAGTAGTCTTGCAGCTATAGCTGATAGGGTAAATCCAGATTTTTTAGCTCAGAAGGAGGAGCTTATCATGGGACCATAGTTTAAGTGCTTACTGATTATATTTCCCTTTTACTGCAATAAGTGGATTCAGTAAAAACCCTGAGGTTTTTACTGAATCCATTTATTTAACACAAACCATATTACAAGTATCCTTGACAACTAATAGCTTAAAAATAATCTGACTTTTTTTAATAGGAAGAGCTTTAAAAACAGCTTCCTGACCAAATTAAGTCCTGAGTTGATCCACATCACCATATTGCATTATGAATTACTTTTCACAGCCACACTTTCTAGAGAGCTTCCAGTTTTCCACATTGAGAGCTTGTGTTCTGTCCTCCAAGCATTGATAAGTTAATATCAAACCATATTTGTCCAAGGAAGTTTATCAGACATGGAATGTCTCTCTTTTAACCACCAAACACAGTGAAATTGTGCCTCACACCATTTGTTTAGGTTTTCTCCCCAGCCTTTAGGTTGGTTCTTGCTCCATATGATCCAAGTAGACTGTGCAAGAATGATACTGCATTTTACAGATGCAAGAGGGTACAGGAAGGAGAAGGTGATGTCACCCAGATTCCTCCAAACACCTTCCGGACAGCACATGGAATCCAGCCCTGAGAGTCCAACTGCCCACCTTACTGAACTGCATGTTCAGATAAAGCTAGAAAATGAGGGCATCCCCAAATTTGGAGTGCACTTTTCCAGAGTTTCATTGAAAGGTCTAGTTCTTCAGCACATTTCCCTTCACACAAACAAGTTATGACTTTATTTACCAAAGTCTAAGTTGTAAAAGATGTCAGGATGCCAAAAAGAAGCTCCATTACCTGCATATCCAAAATGGACCGGCTAGTGTGAAAGGGTTACATGGGTCTGAACTCAGGAAGACCTTCAAATCCTTTTCCATCAGGCAGGACTGCATGGAATGCAGTGCTTGCCAGTGCACGGTACACTGGGTACAGTGTTAATATTTTCTTACCTCAGGGAATTTCTTCTTTTGCAAATATTCTGTCATTGCAGGATCAAAATACTTTGCATAGCCTTCATTGAGACTGTATACTTTTCCCTTCTTCTTGATTTTAACATCTCTGTCCACCAAAATAAATTCACCAATACCCTGCAGGACAGGATAAATGAGGTATTAGCAGGCAGCAGAAAATTTTGTTGACTTTCTGTAACAGTTGTCACACTAGACATGGCAGAAATGCTAGCACAGCTTGATCCTCTCAGTACCAGTCTAATGTATAACCTCACAATGTTTCTAAAAGAGCAGAAAGCAGAGAATTTACATTAAAATAATGAAAACTTGTCACATCGGTACTATAAACAAAACCTAATTGGAATAGAGTATCAAAAGAACAAAAATCAGCCCTGATAGCAGATGGATCATGAATCTCTGTCCTCAAATCATAAGGATGCAAATTAAGAAATGACACTGTCTTCTGACTTTGCACTCTTTTTGCCTGTCTTGTCTAAGTAACTTAAAGTGAATGTCAGCTACACCCATGTGTTGCTCTCTGCAGTTTGATTTCAACTTCCACTTTCTCTTTCTCTGTCTCAAGAAGAGCAGTTAATCTCCCAGTTCTGTCCACTTGGAATGAGACTATTTACAAATGTTACAAGAAGTTTTGGTAATAATTCATCCTTTTATTAAAAACAACCCCTCAAAACCATAAAAAACCACATTATGTTATTCCCCACATCTGATTCTGGTTTTACAAATAAATGATCTTCCTTGCATTCCCACAGTAAGACTCAGTGTGCTCCTGGGCACTGAAGAGTGGCACATGTTAAATTGTACAGCCATTGTTGTGCTTTTGCAAATTTTTGGGTATGCATCTTAGGTGACAGCCATAAAACTCTACTGCACTCAGGAAATTAAACATCACTTGGCTTAAACTATCAAAAAAATGGTCCTTGCCTCAGGCTAAACAGTGAACATGCTGATGTTCTTGTTCAGACAGAAAAATCAAGAATAAAATTAACACAGATTCCTTTAAGTGAAGACAAAAACATTGTACAAATTAAATTTTCTTAAGAGTTGGTTTGAATGAAGAGGGTTTCAAACACTTAATTGAGAATTTAAGTTAATTTCACTTCTATTGAGTAGGAAAAAAGTAAGCAGGTATTGCAACCAACATGCTTGCATATTATTAAATATTTATAAAGAGAAGGTGGGATGATCCAGGATATGGAAAAAATAATTGCATAAAATGGATAGAGTCAAGGATTAGCAACCAGCAAAAACAAGTAAAACCAAGCACAGAGAGCTCTAAAAGACAGTGGCAATGTGCTTAACACCATGACTGTACCGGATCAAGCATGAAGCAGTCCACTCCTTGCCCTGTGGAGAGGGCAACCAGCGTGGCACTACCATACAGGGCATAGCCTGCAGCAACAATATTGCGTCCAGGCTGTAAAGCATCTTTTTCAGAGGGCTCATCATCTGTTTCCTGAGGAAAAAATACCATTTGAACCAAAGGTTAAATTCTGATAATGAACAATAGAAACAACTTTTCAATAATAACGTGTGACAGATTTCCTTTTTCTGTCTCTGCAGGCCTTTGAAACAACAAAACCAGAGATTGTTACTCCCCCCCCCCCCTTTGTTCATGGCAAGTTTGGTTCAGGTACATGTACATGCTGAGACAGGATGTTGAGAGTTTGTTATTTTATACATCATGCAATCAATACGATACACGCCACAAAGCTGATCTCTTAACATTATATCCCCAGCTATAAACTGAGGATCATCAGAAAACTGAGACAGAACAGAGATACTAATTTACTGTAAATGTAACATAAGCTATGATACTGACACCTCTCAGAGGGAAAAACTGAGAGATGAATGCTGTAATTAACATTACAGAAAAAATGCTCCCATAGTATAGAATAAAAGGGTATATGGTGCAACATGATGGAACCAAGTTTTTGTGTTGGTCTCTTCTACTGAAGGGATGCATAACTGAAGGGATATAAATGTTCATCTATCATATACAAATGCTCATCATATTATATGCAAAATAACAAACACATTTGGTTATGTAAAGTGTGCGTGTCTGCAGGTACTCATCTACAAGTCTACACAGGACATTCAGGTGGCATTTTGCTTCATGCTTTTAATCCATTTCTGACAGTCATATTTTGATTTGGCACTTTGGTTATCCCTTGCTTTTGGAGCAACAGTGGCCCGAGCAGACAAGGTGCAAATATTTCCAGCCAGCTCTAGGGCTGTGCCTCGGCCATGGCTTACAAGAGTTTGTCTGGTGGGGTGGGTGAGGAGGACAGCCAACCGTACTTGGAAAGGCTGGTTACAGCCTTCATCTCCTGCTGCTACCCAATCCCCATGGGTGGGGATTGCTTGATATCAATGCTTATTTAAAAGTTCAACATTTGTGGTGGGTCTTGTACAGATGTTTTGGTGGTGGTCCATGGGGAACTGAAATGAAACACTCCCCTTTCTTCAGACCACGGCTTAGTATTTTATTGTTCCCAACTCAGAGAGTTTCTCAGTGATTGCACAGGCTTCTTTAGATTGAGTAGGAGCTAAATAGAAATAGCAGGTCTAGCCCTGAATATTTGATTAAAAAAATTAAAATCCATGAAGATTGTCTTGTGTAGAATATAAAATATTTGCCCATCAGGGACCTAGTAAGGTGTATGCCAACACCTTGAGGAAAACTGAGATGTGGGACACCAAAATGACATCTTCTTGGTACAAGAACATAGTAATTTCACATCAAAATGTTTTCATTTTCAGCTGAAAGACTTTGTTATTTAAGTCACTTCACTTACAGTCTCTAACTGTATTTTGCTCAAATCCTTTTACTACTATTTTGCCAAGTTCTTCTGTGGAAATAAAAAATCCAGTTGACAACCAACTTCATGGGAACTGAAATATAGCATGTACAAATATATGTAGTGCTCAGTCCCTTGAAACTATGTCAAGCTGCTTATCCTGGGAGGTTATAATGCAGATAATGAAGGAACACTAGTTTAAACTCTTGTTTGCATATTTCAGAGCTTTGAAAATTGACTAATAGTAGCTAATACTTTGCAAAACAATCCTTACAGTACCAACTATTATGGCCTAGGTAGCTTGATCTCTTTCAAAAATATACCCCTATGGTACATACATCTCAGCATTAAAAACAGTGTTTGTCTATAGCGGACTAATTATTTGCAGCATCAAATGCAGGATTAAACATTCATTGAGACAGTTAGTTCCAAACATATTATGGCTGTCACAGATTTTTGTATGCTCCTCTCATTAAAGAAAAAATCATTTTGTATAGAGCAAAGTGCTTTGTTTTCTAGAACACGGTGTATATATAATACATGTGACTTTGGGTTATATATGATATTGTTTTAAAATACATTTTTTCTGAGATGAGCTTTTCAGTCCTATTTATTAAATGCATTTTCTATGTTAATATGATTGAGAAACTATACATTTGTTGACTATTCTGAAAAAACAGAGGAACTCCTCCTTCAAGGTATAGTCAGTTGGGCTGAATTCACTTGTTTTTTCACCCTTATTCACTACTGTGTTTCCAAGAGATAGCTTCCAAAAAGAAGAAGAAAAGAGAAAACATTTTGCGGAGCTAGTCAAAATGTGAAAAAGCTACAGATCAGCTGATACTTCAACATTAGGACTGCAGGAGTTTTGTCCTGCCAAGTCCCATGTACTGTTAAACAAACCAGGGAGTTAAGCTGGGCAGTACATTCTGATAATTGCTATTTTCTCTTCTTTCTGGTGCACAGATGGATTTTCTGTCCATTACATTTTGACTGTGATGGTGGTAGTGAAATACCTTTAGAGGCCTTTATGCAAAACAATAAAATAGACAGATGGACTGCAAATAATGAGTTATAGTGACTCTGTCACCATAACTCATAATTGGTGTGAGGCTTATGAAACAAAGGCTGCAGGGTTTGGCTACAGGGGTACCCTCAGGTGATATCTGAGTTTGAATTTTTTTTGTGTTTGTGATTTGCTTAGCATCACATGAGGGAATTCTCATCAGCACTGGGAGCAGCACTAAAATGACTTGATTTCCAGGTCTCCATTTTTATCATGTGTTTCATGAGTAGCCTTTGTGTTTTTACTGAATTCTTACACCTTCTCTGAGAGGGACCACATGAAGGGGAGGACATTGTCCTCACAACAATGAAGGGTAGCAAATAAAATACATCAGCAGCATTGGGCAAAGTTACAAATTAAAACCAAAATGAAACAAAGCAATAGAGTTTCATAGCATATTTGTGCAATATGAATTGAGGATTGTAGATTTAGCTCAGTGGCATGAAAACATGGGAAGAACCCAGGCAAAAAGCATTTATTGTCACCACATCTTGACACTTTGGCAACTGAGAGCACCTCAGTGGCAGCAGCCATCCAACCCTCTGCTGATTCAGCAAGGCTCCTCCCTCAGCCCCACTTTTCTGATGTTTCTGATTTTCAACTGCACCACTGTGGTCTCAGAAAGCAAAGGCCAGGTGGAAAATTAAATTAATGTGTTTTTCTAAAATATTGATAGAGTGCATTTCTTACATGATGAAATGGTCCCTCCCACTGTGGTGGGGGCTCTGGATTGGGAGCAATCAGACAACTGTTTTCAGGACTGAAATGTACTTTCCAAGTCAGGCCTTTCTATAAGAGTGCTTATTACCTGTTTTGGTTTCTTTCTAAAATAAGACAAACGTTTCTGCTCTGGAGAGTGTGCCTTTGGAAATGAAGTTAGGGTGAGACATGGTGAGAAAATCAGTCAAGAGCTCATCTCAGTCTTAGATGCCAAGTTTCATCCTTTGGAATCACAATGGTTCTACCTTTTCAAAATTGTTATTCATGAATCTTAAATGGCCTAAAATTATGTTCTCTTTCTTAAGTTATTCTTATCAACTGGAATAAACATCTCTGTTTTATTCTTTCACACTACCCTTTAGTAACAATCAATAAAGCACTTCTTACTTAATTATTTCAAAGGAAAATGCAGCTATTGTCTACTGAAAATATTGGGAGATGCTCTTGTCATTTAGGGTGTCTTTGGAGAGATAACTGAAAAGGATGTGCTCTAATGCTCTGCTGAACATTAGAGCACACTTCATAGATTTCATCAATACAGATAAAGCTGTCTTCCCTGCAAAAAGCAAGATACTGCATGGTACTGGAAGTAGTCCCAGGAATGCTCTCTCAAAAATCACACCCAGGGACCATCTCAGAGTTGTCTGGCTTGCACAGCATCCATGGTGTGGGTTTGCACTAACCATTAACAGCACAGACAGCCAAATTCCAGGACTTGGCTTGTGCCACAACCCTCTTGAGGTTGTGCCATAAGTATTTAATTCACTAGTAGATGCATATTCTCAACAGTGATGACTACTGTATTACCTACAAGAAATGTAAAAACCAAGGACTAGCCAGCTGAAAATTATGAGCTAAAAGGTGAGAGACTTAGAAAACATATCTTCATTTACTTGAAGTGTAACATCTGAGTCTGCAAAGTCTTCTTTGAAGTCACAAGTACTGTAAACTGTTATTTCACAATTGCAATGGCTGAGGGTCTCCCACAGTCATATGACCGTGAGCTCAGGCTTTGGAAGAAACACCAGCTGCTGGGAGATTAGCAAACAAATCACAAGACTTGGCATGACTGTAACTCTTAGTGTTTGCAATCGGCTGCAGAGCTGGTGCTCTGTGCAGCCGCAGGGGAGCAGACATGCTGCGGGGGCCCTGACGAGTGTCGGGGATCGCTTCCTTCAGCCCCCAGCGTTTCCATACGGACTCCCATCCATGGCAGGCACAGCAGCTGGCTCTGGCAGGCCACACGGTCCAGTCCAGGGCTGCCAGCCCCCCGCAGTGTGAGTCAGGAGGACAAATACCGCAGTGTTTGTCAGCACCTAGCGCTGAGCCGAGCACCACTGAAGGAGCTAACCCGCTGCCCCGGGGGCGAGATGGTTAAGTGCCTTTGTGTGCTCTCACCTAACAATTTCACGGGGCTGGGAGTCCCCTTCCTGTGAATTCAGGCAGCATTTTAGCACACGTGAATATCACGTGTTCGCCTACTCTCTCTAAGGTTCCCTTTTGTCCAGATGCACCTAAGGGACCATGGAAAGAAACTAGGCTAGGTGGTGAGCTCAAGACGTTTCGCCTTCACCAAGCAAATCGTACCACGTGTGATTTGCTCCTCCTACCTTTTTGTAGATAGCAAATATTGTTCCTATCGGTGCCAAGCAGTCTATATTGGATGAACCGTCGAGGGGGTCAAAGCACACCACATATTTACCCTAAAACAGAAGGGAACCATTTAATGATAAGTAGCTTCGCATTATTATTTCCTTTTACTTGAAAGCACCCATGTTTTTATGTCTGCATTTCGCCCTCCAAGCGTGCCTGATCCAGCTTGTCAGAGAAGGCTGCACTGCTGACCCAGCGGGCCCTGCAGCACAGCACCAGCTCCCCAAGGGCTCTCAGAGAAATTGGAGACGACACATTTCTGCCCAGACAGCACAAATAGATCATAGAGAGGAGCAGCCCTCTGCTGCCAAGCAGTGCAAGAAATTGTTTAAAAGCAAAAGGAGTGACTTATTTTGGAAGAAAGCATCTTCCTCTAATGAATATGTTTTCTTTTGCTGCCTTTACTGAGAATGAGAGGATTTTGCTGTGTTGTGAGGTTTGAGGGCAAGAAGACAGAAAGAAAAAAAATCTTCAGGAAAGGGCTGGTTACGTCAGCGTGAACAGTAACTCGCTGTAATAGGATCCCCTCCTGGGGGAAGCCTGATGAAGCAGTCAGGTGTTTCCTTTGGACAAGTAACATAACACCCAGTTCTGCCAGCCTCTCATCTCATTTTATCTTTCTAAATACTAATGTAATCCAAAACCATTGCACCAGCGGTCAGGGAATGTAATAGTACACTTTCACCCGGGATTTGGGATGTGTTAACAGGCTTAAAAACAATTATTCTCCCCCCCTTCGCAAAACTTTAATAATAATTTTAGTCTCCACATCTCTTTTAGCTGTTGAAATCATGCCACCCACTACAGTTATTAATCAAAACAACGCAGAAACGGTGCAAATTTTCAGAATTCCCCCGGGAAGGGTTGGGTTTGGGGGCCAAGGCCAGGTTTCATACTTGAAGCAAGAGTGCCACCTGCTGCTGCCTGAGCCGACAACCCCCCTGAACGCCGGAGCTGCACAGACCCGCTTGTCTTTCGGGGTGATGATGGCCTCCTTGTTCTCCTCTGTGACCAGGACACAGGTGCTGTAGGAGGACTGGAGCATGTTAATCACCAGGGAGTTAGATAACACATCCAGCTTCTTCACCTCATCACCTGTCACATTCACAGTGCCAGCTATACCAAACCTGCAGAACAGTAAAAATGTCAAGAAACCTGAAGGAGGCCAACATTACAGGTTTTTAGGAAAAAAAAAACCTCAACAAGTCAAGGTTGATCCTTCATCTTATCTTCCTACACCTTAGATAATCTTTGGATGAAACAGCTGTAAGACTGTGGCTGCTGTAGAAAATAAAAGCATGCTCTTTGAGTCCTTACCTAGGTCCTTTTGCTCCTGTGCAGGTGCTCTCCAGGCCAGAAGCAGAGCCTACAGCCCCCCAGGTGGTAATTACCAGGCTTCCCCAGCAGCCCCATGCAGAAGCTGGCTGCAGTTTTGAGGAAGCAGAAAGTGCAGTGAGCATCTGCAATACTTTCTGTCACTAGCTGCTCAGAGCTCCGTGGTGGTCCTTTAACCCACATTCACTCAGACCCCTGCCAGCCCCAAATTAGGGCTTTAAAGGCATCCCCAGGGAATTTTCCATATGCACCTGTATCTCAGGATCCAGGTCTGTTTTATTTGGTGATCCTCAGCTGAGTTAGGATGGCGCTTCTTTTCCCTATCCTGATTTTAGCAATATGCTAATGACATAGCATAGTAGTATATTTGTTTCTGAGACTTCCAGTTGAGGAAGCACTGTTTACACCCAATGTGCATGTTCTGGGCATCTTAAAAATACAAAAACCATGCAGCGTTTTTTATTCATTAAGGGAAATTAAATGTTTTGGGGGCATGGGGGGGGGTATGGATCATGGGCGGGGCAGGTGGGGGGAAAAGAGGAGGAGAAAGAAGCAAGTAATTACTCCCTAGAATGATGTTGGTCAGAGGCAGGCCTGAGCTGGGAGTGGAGTAGGTCTTTTGTCTTTCTCAAAGCTCAAAACTGCCTATGCTTTTCAGAAGTATTGAGTGTTTGGGACATTTTATTTTTGGGTGCCAAATTTAAGATTTTGGAAAGGACTATGATTTGCAGGGAATGGTAAGTACCTACTCTCCAGTTAGTATATTTTCAGGCACAATCACAGCTCAAGTCTATGACTTGGAAAAAGTTCTCCTTCAATTTTGAATTGAAAATTTGTCTAAATTCATGCTTAGTACTTTAACATTAAAGAAAACACTTTCAGTCTCCTATTTGGAGGGAGTAGAAAAATCAGAGTTCTTTAACTGCACAAATGCAGATGGATGCAAGCCACTTTCACGGTGGCTGAAAGTTTGCCATGGGAATCCCTGAAATTTCATGGTTAGTTTCAGTAATTTGAATGGTGCAATTTACTAATTTGAATGTTTGGATACTTTAGATATTTCTAAGACAACATCTGAAGCTTTTTGTTCATAAAAAGAAACATTTGCTCCTTAATGTTTGGTTTGGGTTTTTTTCTGAAAGGGAAGAAGGATTACTATTGCTACTATCAGAGGTTATTGCACCTCTAGCCTATCCGTTTCTCTGCTGTTACAAACTATTTCTAAGATTGTCTGTATAAAGGTAAAAATTATACAAAAGCAACTCTTCCTTTAAGTCAAGGAAGCAAAATAGCTCAGTTTCACCTAGTAAGGACAGAGACAAAGCATAGTTTAAGAGTAAGAGCATAGGTGACTGAAATTGTGGTTCACTTTGAGTATGTCTCATGTCCTCTCTAGGCTTTATGAAGTGAGGGCAATAGTTCTGAGACATTGAATTAATGATTTGCCTAGATGATTGAGGACTTGGACCAAATAATCAACAGAAGCACAAAATCCCCCCCAACCCCTAGGGTCACACATTTTGGTATTTCTGTGGAAGGAAAGAAAATCCCAAATCCCTGAACAATTAATAAATGTTGACTTTCTTTCACAAATATATTCCTGGTCTCTTTCATGCATGTTCAGAAAAATATCTTTCAATACATATCAAGAACTTTCTGAAATGCATGATTTTATTAGGGCATTACATATCTCTGAACTCCTTCAGATAGATCACTATTAAAAGACAGACTGATGTCTATTGCACTTGCCCATGTGGAACAGCTCAGTACATTCCAGGTTTTGCCAAGGCCATATTTGATTCCATCTGCAAAAGCACTAGATGCCAAATTGTTATGTTTGGTTTTCCTAGAGGGCCTTTTGAGACTCCCTGCCTGTAACCCTACACGTGGGATACTGCTTGAGGAAGGAAAGAGAAATGCAGCCAGGCCCAGCAGCGCATGGATTTTCTCTCAGGGCTGTTGCTTTGGAGCATTGCTTATACAGCAGACAGGCAGAAAATTAGCTTCCCAAGAAAGGCCAAGCCCTGACTTGTACAGTTCAGCAGAGGGATTGGATGTTAGCAGAAAATATTGCAGTGAGATATTCTGCATTAAAAATATAATGGTGTGATTTTTAACAAATTCACAGTAGATATAAAAATAGATCAGTATCAACAAGTGCAAGAGATAACAAGGTGAGTAGTGCATCAAAGTTCTGCTCTGACTTACATTTTTAGAGTAAAATATTACAAAACAGCAGTTAGTTTAAATGTCTATCTTGCACCCAGTATTAAAATGCTCCAGAAAGAAAGCTCTCCTGCTTCCCACTCCTGATAATCCAGCCTCTGACCTTACTCAGCTTAACAAAGACACTTCCAAGGTATTTCTGAATCTCTGCCCACACCCCAGCCTTGCTATGCCAGTAGCTGTCTCTCTGCCTCCTCTTCCTCCCGGTAGGGCAAGGTAGGACTCACATGTGGGCAAGGCCTGCCTTTCTGACAGCAGCAGAAATGGCCTTTATGGCAGTCAGCATGGAGTTGAGCAGCTGCGTCAGCTCCCCCGTCGCTCCTTTCACGCGGCGTCCCTTCTCCATGACGAACCGCGTGAGGGTCAGCATATCTGTTTCGAAGGGGCTTTTGTCCGTCATTTTTGCCTGGTACCAGAGCTCCTTCTCAGCTGGACAAAATGCTCTCTTGCCGTGTTGAGATCCTGGGTTGCTGTTTTATTTTGAGGTGAAGCTGTGTTTGGCTGTGCTGCTGGTCAGAATTTATTAAGATGTTTCTGAGACCATGTGATTGAGTGCTCAGAATAACTGTACCCCAGGCTGGCTCCATGGCTCCACTGGGATGCAGGAAAGGAGCCTGAGACTGGACAGCTGAGCAACTACTGCTCATCTGGGCCTCCCCTGCACTGAAATTAGCTCTGTGCAGATCTAGCTACATATTCTCACTGTACATCAGACTGATTATAATGCAAAACTCTCGCTGTCTGCGTTCTTGGAAATGGCTGTCCTGTAGATCCTGTTCAGCAATGGGTTCAGCATAGCCAGGGCTACGTTCACAAGGCACCAGAAATGAAAGCACCAGACACCAGTAACCAAATATGCCACAGTGTCCCACAGCATTGTGACTCCAGACAGTGAAGTTCCCTTCCCATAAATCCTGTGTTTTCACTCTCTTTTGGCCTCCGCCCTGAAGGAGGATTTTGAAGGGGTGCATCTAAACGTGTGTTTTTTAAAGTGTTTCATGTTGCTAGTTGGTCTGCTGCAGTTCCATTTTAATGATTTAATTCCTGGTCTGGGTTGTTTGTAATATTATAGTGCTTGACTGAATGAGAAGTATTAGTTAGCTGTGGCTTGACTAGTTACAAAGTAATTATGTCTCCAATAATTTACAAATAAGGCTTCTCTGATTTAAGCACGTCAATGGCATAACTCACAAAATGAAATTTTATGTTGGCTTCCATATTGTAGTGCACCACGTAAATATAGGTATGCCTCAATTTGCAATTATGCTGCCAGTAACTCCTTACAAGCAATATCCTAGGAGCACATGATGCCAATGTGAAGGTAGACAGAAACTCTCCAAGTAATGTGTACGATTTTGCAATAGATACATGCTGTCTGAAACACCGGAGTTATGGATTTTAATTACAGCACTGTCTTCCCGCTGTGACTAGGCAGTAAGAGAAACTATATGCTGTTACATACTGTAGCCTTCATTTTACTTAGTAGCAGCACTCCTATTTTAAAGTAGAAGATATGGAAAGCCCACCATAGATGAAAAGCATCTTTTCATCTATGAAAAATACATTATTTGTAGGGTTTTTAAAGGGATTTGAATGCTAGGGTTTTCTACTTTGAAATCAGCTGCAAGAAAGGGTTTTAGAGATTGACAGCACTGAACACTAGCCACAAGCAGAAAGACAGAGTTCAGTGCTGCTTCCATCCCATGTGCTTAGCTTTGGGTAGTTTTTTCCAGTCCTGTTCCAAGGTGGAGAAAGGACTGGTGAGCAAAGTTACTTGGATGGAGCAACAGGCAGGTTTTATACTACATCCTCTAAGGTAATGGTTGAAGAAGAAAGAAATATTGAAGATTTCTCTTTTCTGCTACAGTTAAATGTACAGGATACTGTTCACATCACAAGATAAAAGTTACACAGCATGTTCTGCCTGGTTAGGAAACTTTCTTCTTTTGAACAGACTGTGTAAAAAACCCAAAAATAATGTATGTGGAGCTTTGGGATGGCACATGGTAGGATCAACAAAAGATTTCATGTTATACATGCAAAAATAACTGCTGGCTTAAAGTACAACCATTACATTCTGCACATTATTTCATCATCATGGCAGCTGTCACCCTGACCCATACTAAAATGCTTTCAGTGCCAAATCTCTCTGCTGTGTAGCTGGAATGCCTTTAGCATACCAAATCAAATTAGTAAATAAGAAATGGGGTGAGGGTTGGCCTATGACTTCTGACTTTTGTCAAAACATCACATGCAGATATTCTGTTAATTCCAAGTAATCATTTACACTGGTCAAAAAGACAAAGTTCAGACCATCTTCCAAGAGAAAATTTGTTTTGGAGTTAGTGGTTCAAAGAGTGTTTTCAGAGCTAATAAGTCCACTATTTGCCCCCTTTTTTTTTTTTTTTTTTTTTTGTAAAATCTGTGAATGTATTTTATAGGCACTGGATTTTTTATTATATATAAAGCACAGTGCTTTGAGCTTCTCAAATAATGGTCCTTAAATAAGAAATTAACTTACATTATTATGTAAAGAACACAGACTCTTCAGCCAATCTTTCCATAAATATTGCAGTGAACAGCACAGCAAAAAGAGAAATTAAACCTGGATAAAGGCACACAATTGGATTGTATGAAAACTTCACCCTTTATTATTTTGTTAATACTGTAATCCCACTGAAACATAACAACCCAAATGATTATATGGAATGATTAGGCTATACAAATAATTACCATTTTGGGGAGAAATCAGATTGTGTAAAAAATGTGTGATGATTATCTACAAGCCTGAGAACATCTCAGTACAAGGGGTTGGAATAATATAGGAAGATCAAAAAAAAAAAACTTTAATTTGACAGATCTGGGAGATTTGCCATCTAATATAAAGAGCTCTTGGGGATTATTCACACTTGCACTGGTGCATGGGCCAGTCCTGAGCCTTAAAGGTGACACCTTTTCTAATTGATATGAAATGTTAGTCGCTTGGATGGCGCCAGCTGAAACTGGAGCCAGTGACCTTTCACCAAAGGGCACAATGCAGCCTCTGAGGAGGGCAGTGGGTAAAAGTGCTGCAGGGCTGACAGCAGACCCTGTGACAAATCCCCCTTCCAGCTCTGCACTGACAGGCAGGGAGAGCTCTGGAAAGGGAGATAGGGAAGGAGATTGCTAAGAAGTTCTCCCCACTGGTGGCTAGCCAGAGATGTCATGTAAATGTGGGCTTACATATTACTGATTAGAAGATAAACCCATCTCACAATGGGTAAAATGCTAAGTATGAAATGTCAGCCCGCAGGCAAAACCAAACCACTGAGTACTGACCTACCAAACATGGACAGTATTGACTTTCCTCCTATAACCTTTACATGCTGTCAGAAGTGTATATTAAAAATAGATATATGCAGTCCTTTACAGGATTCCTGTAAAGACTGAGGGGAGAATACAGACAAAGAATTACAGTAAGCAGGCAAAAATCACTGCTGTGGATTCTGTCTGCTGAGTCATGACAACAGACCACTGATGCACTGTAGTCCAAACTGACTACTGCCAGCACTCTCACAGTCTTTTGAGGGCTCAGGTCCCTGAAAGTTGTCTCCACTAGCAAAGCCTCATCAGAATTGACATTTTCAGCTGAAACTAGGCCATTCAGTCCCTGACAGAAACATCTTGCCCCCATCAGTTTGGAGAACAGATGCGTATGTACAACTGTCGAAGGTTTGCCTGTACGCCTCCAAATGCCCCAGTATGACCTGCCAGAAGGGGGTCCTCAGGTTTTATGTGTCTCAGCCCTCATAGAGTATGCCCTTGCACCCTGGATTTCATCTTCTTCATACTTCTCTCTTGTTTTACAAGAAGAATCATGCTCAGTCAGGCTATGTGCACTGATACAGGCAGGTTTACAGCTCATGGTACCCCTAGACAGGACCTCCCAGACCATGAACTGAGTCAACGTTCAGTGGCAGCTTACCCACAGCAATACCCATGGAATCCTTACTTTGAGTTTGGTGAAGGCAAGTGGGCAGTGAGAAATATCAAAGATTTGCTGATTTTAATTGAATCAAACACAGTATCCACACAGTGCTGGACAGCCCATCTAGCTCCCAAGCACTAGCATGCTCTCACTAGCCGCATGCTCTGAATGAGCATATTAAATCAGTACGCTTTGGGGGAATCTTTGCACCTCCATCCTGCTTGCACAGCAGAATCCTTTTCCATGGTAATCCCCAATCCAAAATAACATAAAGAACATCTGTCAATACAGATTGAGCAATACAAAAGCAATACAAAAGTTCATGTTTTCATCAAGTAAGCAGGTTAATTTTTGGCAAAGATAGTCAGCTCATCACAGCAGAATCTGTATCTGTGTACAAGCTATCTACACATACTCTTTATCCCATTAAAACCCCTCCACACTAACATGTCCTTTTCCATCCTTGTGTAACCAGATCTGATAGAGTGGCAAGCAGCAATATTAACATCATGTGTCAGAATTAACATACACTACTGCCCATATTTCACAGACACTAATTCTCCATCAGAGTAAAACCCAGACTGAAGCACAGTGAGCAACTTCTGCAGTGTAGACACTGGTCTAGGAAAAATCACTCACTGTAAGAGGATGCTAGGTCTTCTTACCAGGACTTTTAAAAGAGGACAGAGTTAGCTGTATTCTGATAGTCTGTAACTTATCCAGGAAAGGTGAGATTCTTTCCCCTAGATATTGAATGCAACACAGTATTTCCTTGCAGCACCTGTGGCTCTTCAGTAACCACAAGTGATAAATGAAAAAGAAAACATATTTTTCCATTGCTTTAATTTTTAATGCTTCCTTTAATGCAATCTTTTAATGCCTTTCATTGCACAATATTTCATTGCAGTTGCATAAGATTTCACTTTAAAAAAATCTTATGAAAATATGGCTCATTTGCTCTTTTGCTACAGAAGTCAGACAGCTCAATCTCACAGTACTGCAGCGTATTCTTTGGTTCAGCTGTAAGACATTTTATCCCCTGTGCAAAGTGTATTTAGCAAGCTTTGTTTACTTAGCTGAATGTTTCTTGACTATCTCAAGGTACTCCTTCACATCATCAGGAGACCCCAAGACAACAGGCACTCTTTGGTGGATATCCTCAGGCACTATATCTAGTACAGCTTGATGACCAGTTGTAGCTATGCCCCCAGCCTTCTCAATAACATAAGCCATAGGATTGCATTCGTAGAGCAGTCTCAGCTAGAAGACAAAAGTCAAAATTGCAGAAGTCAGGCCAGGCAATGCCAAAAAACATGGCATGTAAATATATTTGGCATATGATTTTAAACCAATCAATATTCTAAGTACTCTTTATTTCATATAAACATTGATGCAACAATGAAATTGTGTGGATCTTTCTTTTAAAAACACAGTGAATGCTGGATTTTCCCCAATCTGAGCGCTTTCTCCATAGCCCATGTTGGCATTGTGCTATCTACAGAGAGATAAAGCTTGTATGTTAAGACAACTGTTAATAAGGCAGACCCACATAGGAGCGTGTGAAAATAAAAACATGAGCTCTGAGCCTGCCACTAGGTTTCTCTAATGAATAACTGCATCTTATCTGCAACCTGAGGCAATATTTTACGGAGAATTACAAAACAGATCAAAGGTCTTTGCTGAATAAACAGTCCCCTTGTCAGCCTGTAAGTGCATGATCTTCCCTGACTGACCATTGTCCTGGCAGATGCAGCTAGGCACAGCTCCTCCAGATGACACCCTCTTACCACACACAAGATGCAGATGGTTTTCTCTTCTCACAGTGGGTCAACTACATTTAGTCTTCTTACAAACTAGTTTGTGCTAGAAATCTCAGGGTAATGCAGATTCTTTGCTTTGTAATGTTCTACTCGACTGGGATCAGAACCACCGGTTTTGTCTGATATGGTGCAGGGGAGCCTGTTTGAGCAGCCCACCCCCCGGCGTGTTCCACAAGCTGGATATGTTTGCAGACAAAGAGAAGTCACTGCAGTTGAAATAGGTGAGAAGCAGCCCTAGAACAGGTGTCTGACAACAGGCTGCTGTCTCTTGTGACGGTGTGCAAGGGATGGCCATATCCCCCCCACAAGACATACAAGCTACCAAGTTACAAAACACAGGCTCTGTAATCAAAATATTGATCTTGATAGTGAAATGCCTACATAATGTGATATTTTCTGTAACTGGGCTAATTCAGGCTTACCTTTCCTTTGGGACTTTTGGAGTTAGCAGGATACAGAAAGATTCCTCCGTACACCAGGGTGCGATGCACGTCTGCCACCATAGATCCTACATACCTCCCACCATACGGTGAACTGCCATCCTAGAGAAAAACATTCCAATAAAAGTAACTGGACAGCACACCAGGGCAACTTCCCCCAGATGCCTCTTTAGCAGTCCTAACATCTTTCATCTCTGTATCGTGCTTCATTGATAATACTCAAAGTAGTTTTGCAGAGTATGTCAGTATCCTCTTCATTTTCTAACTAGGAAAAGCCAAGGACTGACAGAAGACTTCAGCATAGATGAGCAGTAGTGTCAAAACCAGAAAATATCTGGCTCTAACACTTGGAAAACACTTCATTTCCAGTTGCAAAAGCTCATGTGCTAGGAATTTATACCGGGGCCTTGTCTTTTCTAGCAGAAAAAGAATCAAAGAGCAGAAGAAGTGATCTTTCCTACTTCTTCCAACTATTTTTGCCAGCTTCTGCAATTTTTTTGTTAAGAAAAAGTTAATAGTTGACTTCTGATGTGACTTCCTTATTCTACTCCCTGGCGTACATTTTAATATCTACATAAACAACAACTTAAGCCTGGAAAGACAAATGTTTTATCATTTATCAATCTTCTTTCAAAGCAAGATCAGGAAGGGACACCTACACCTGACAACAGTAGATGTTCACATGTCACTGCCAGTGTAATAACTTCAGTGATGAAATATTTAAGGCATGAGAACCTTTTATGGGCACTCCTTGGAGCTTTGGGGCTCCTGACACCAGGAAGTTGCACAAACACAAAGCAGCCTCGAAACTACACTGGGTTTTCAAGAGAGAGGCACTCCTAGGACACAGCTCGTGTGACCACGGAGCAATGACCCACTGCCATCTCCACGCTGCTCTCCAGCCACTCAGACGTTACAGTAAGGAAGCAGCAATACAACACAACACAACACAATACATTTGACATGTCGATCAAATTTCTTCATCACCAGACAAGATTTCCTCGCTACTTGATTACCAGATGCCCAGGTTTGCCTTCAGCACCATTACTCACGTTCCTCATTCAGGAAAAAAGATTAGAAAAAAGACTCAAAAAAAAGAAAAAAGGAAGAAAGTAAAAAACGTAAAAGAGGTGCAGGGCAGTATTGGAGAATGCTGAAATATCTGGTTATATCAACTGTTGTTGCATTAGCAATCATACATCAAGTTATATTTCAAATAGACAGGAAAGGAAAACAAGCTCTGAATAGTTCGTGAGAGAATGAGTGATGGATCATAAAGCTGGAAATCGTGAATGGTGTTAGTCATCAAAGAGTTTCTCTGAAACAGGATATTTTACCTCAGGGAATTTCTTCTTTTTGAGATATTCTGTGATGGCAGGATCAAAATATTTAGCATAGCCTTCATTGAGACTGTAGATATTTCCCTTCTTTTTGATTTTCACATCTCTTTCCACCAAAATAAATTCTCCAATTGCCTAACAATAAGAAAGAAAAAATAATTGTTAGCATTAATTGCTCACTTATTTGCAAACCAAGGCAAAATCCAATAACATACACAAATTAATAAAAACTTACTACCACTGTCAATTTTTAAATCATTCAGTACCTACAAAAAAGTAGTCTTTGCAGTCTACATACAAGATATTTTGTTTATACATAAAACACAGAGCATGAATCCTGTCATCATACTGGCTTACTCATACTACCATTCTAATAATTCTCTATTTTCTACGCCCAAAAAATGCTATTTGTAGATTTGTTTATCTCTCCATTTTTTTCCTAGACTTAGAACAATATAATTTTCAGAACTCCTGGGAGTTTGGAAACTGAGAGTGCTAGCTGAATCATGCATAAACATCTTCAAAGAGCTGCAGATACTCCAGCTCTTTTTCGCTTGGGCTAACAGGAAGCATGTGACCAAGGACTGGTCTGTTTAGTTTTCTCTGAAGTAAATTTCCAAGTTAGTGCTAACAGTAAACAAAATAACAGGCATGCATGCTCAAAGTTAAATCTGTTACTTGAATAAAGTCAAAAATGCATGCATCTATTTAAGCTGCTACTAAATAGAGAGTACCAAGTTATATTTCCTGCAGCTTGGTCACTGCAGGTTCTAAAAATTTAAGACTGGCAGGTGGCACCCTGACTGATCACAAAGAAACAGGCCACTAAAGCAAACTCCTTTCTGCTATGATCAGCATGACTTTTGTTTTAAAACTCATGGCAAAAGCATGCTATAACGTCACATCATCCATACACATCACTTACTCTTTTACACATCATGGTGGGATCTCAAGATACAGAAGAAGGTTAAATATTTATGCTCCTCTGGTTTACTAAGGTCCTAGCATTAAGGAAAAGACAAATAAGACTTAAATGGTATTTTGTACTGCAGAAAACTGCTTATTTTAAATATCACATGACTGCACACGCTGTGTATTTGCTCTGCTGACTCGGCCGTCTTCCTGTTGTTCAGTCACACGTGGCACCTCTGCATCAGACAGGTGGAATGCAACTCTCTTGACTCTGTTGCTGATGGGTTATAAGTACATTTGTACTTCATTCCTTCATGCTACCTTGAAAACTGCTCCTTTGGTTGATTTTCCTAGGGCCACACAGTTCTTATAGACAGTGCCTGGCAATCCCTAACACAGAAACAAAGAAACAGAAGATCTTCTCACCGGATCCAGCATGAAACAGTTGACACCACCAGCAGAAGTTGCCAGTACCAGCATGGTGGCACTCCCATAGAGTGCATAACCAGCTGCCACGAGATTACGTCCAGGCTGTAAAGCATCTTTCTCAGAAGGTTCATTAGGGGACACCTAGAACAAGAAAGAGGGTAGTCAATTTTATTTCATTTCTACTGCTGGTACATGACAGGGCTCTGGGATAGGGACAGTCTTCTGCTCCGTATCCATGCCATGTGGTGGCACAAGTATTCCCATGATCCTCAACTGAGATTCCTACTGGATGCACTAATACAAATTATACATAGGATACAAACACATTGATCTAGAAATGCACTTCTAACTAAGCCTAGCAGGAATGCAGGAAGCAGGAAAGGATTAAGGAGATAATAAAGAGCTATGCACCTCCTTGTAGCTGATGATGAACACAACTCAGAGGAAAACTCAGAGGCACAGTTGAAAAGAAATGAAACATGACTCACAGAGTTCAAAGTTGATCAAAAGTACTTGGGATTTTTTTTTTTTTGGTTTTCTTTTGCTTCACACAAAAATGAATTTGAAAATAGCTACTTTGGAATATATGACGACATACAAAAGATGATTAAAATGGACAGTTGGGTGTGTTTTATCTGATTTGCTTTTTCCCCCATGTTGTGACCTGTAAGTCTGGTATTTCAACCTCCTTCAGACAGCGTTTCTGCCTTTCAGAGTGAATTAGACACTTCAAATGCATATGACATGTTTCAGCTCTGGGTTTTTTTTGAAGCCTGTCCTCAGGCCAACAGAAATATTAGTACAGAGAACAAGGAAACCTGACAGCACATTCTCCAAGTAGATGACAACCACGTGGTATTTTGCCTCAACACAAATATTCATGAAACCTAAGACATGGGGTAATTTCCAAGAGGTAATTTCATTAGCTGGCTAATTAAATATCAGCTAGGCTTCCATATACACATAGGTTCTTCTTCTTCCAAGAGACTAATTCAAATCCTGACTTCCAAGAGACTAATTCAAATTAGTCTCTTGGAATTCAAATGTGTCTGTGAAATACTAGATTTAACTTAAAGCTGGCCCTGAGTCTCTTTCACACACAAGTTTAGTTAGATTTTATTGTCTTCCCATGTAATTTTATTTCACCAAAAGCTGCACAACAATGGTTTTTCCTATTCTACATGAAAGAATTTTACCTTTCTATAAATTGCAAAGATGGTCCCAATGGACACAAGACAGTCAATATTTGATGAACCATCTAGAGGGTCTATGCAGACTATGTATTTACCCTAAAAAACACAAAAAAGAGAACCAGATTAGTGACAGCATTTACCCACTTCCTCCAAATAAAAACATTTCAGTAAGTAAATTTTCTCAGAGACTTACACAGCAATATAAGCTAAAACACCTTCATCAATTATGAAGTAACTGAATTCAAACATCAGCAATTCTTTGGTCCAGATTTCAACCCTTAATTACAACTGTGATTTGTGCCAAACCAGAAGCTGGGAAATCTTTAAAGTACATAGCAGATGATAACACAGGAAAAGTGAAGTTTTCTCATACACTTTTAATGTGAGAAAAAAAAGGGGAATACTTTTACTGGTTTAGTTTCATCTGTGTAAGTGAAGTCAATCCTCTCATATCCACCATCTAGGCTAAGCTGCACTTTCTCTTTGGTTACAACATGTCTTTCTGAATAGTAAGGAGAAAAAACAAAATGAAGATTGGCCTTTTTTTCATATAGAACTAAAACCTCTACCTATAGAGGTACTAAAAAGCTCTTTAATGGCTGCCATGCCTAAACTATAAATTTTCCTTTATCTATGCTCTGAAATGGTCAGGTACTACCTTAGCCAGACTGATCTTACCCTGGGTTTTGGGAACTCAAAAAGAAATCTCTGCCTTATTGCTGGGTTAAGGTATTCAGTAGGATGCCTTAATATAGGAAATTGACAGTACAGGGGAAAAGCTGAACTAACTGTACCTTTTAAATATTTTTTGCCTTCATCATTTTATTCATAGTTGTCTTAATAATAGTGTGTAACAACAGTGTTTATTTGTTTTTCACTTGATTTTATTCTGCATGTCAGAAACTTAAATTTAAGTTCAGCAATGTTTTACTCTGCAAGTAGGAATTCCTGGTATGCATTGATAAAAACGGTGTATTGGCTCACATTTAGTTTAGAAAAGCATTAATACTTGGACTCCCTCAGTGATCTTTGAGAGAATTTGTTCAGACCTAAGAAAATCCAATGCCTAGAAAATAAATTTTGAAGATTTCTCATCAGGGAGAGAAAGAACCTCTTTAAAAAAGCAAACTTCATTATACTTCGTAAATTATGTTTTTGCTGTTTGTTTTTACTAATTTTTTTCTCAGATTTTTATATGATCAGACCAAAATATTAGCTGGGGAATAGGAACTATCCCAGAATAAGAGCATGCAGGCTTGTAAATATAAAGAATAATAAATGTAAAATATGCTTTTGTTTCATTGTTGCTAAGTCTTTCATAGGCTTCGAGGAGAATTTTCATGAATTAAAGACCTCGAGATTTGACCTGCAGAGAACAGCTCATCAGTGTCCCACTCAAAAAGTAACACTTCAAAAGGGCTTGACTGACTCAGAGCATAGTTCCAGAGATAGGATGGGGATGAATTAAACATTTTCCCCACAATAACAGAAAGGTGGAAGAAAAAGAAAGTCGGGAGGAACAACACATAAAAAAATAAATCAAACCAACAAACATTAGTCTGGAGAGCAGAAACGACAGAAAGAACTAATGTTGACCAACACTCTCTCATGTGGAGCAGTACACCTGTACAGGCTGATCTGAAATCAAGCAGGGAGAGCTTTTAAAGTTACTAACCTGTTTTTCAGTTTCCACTATCACAGCATCTTTGTTTTCTTCGGACACGATAACACAGGTACTGAAGGATGACTTGAGCATGTTAATCACCAGGTCATTGGAAAGAATATCCAGCTTTTTTACTTGATCTCCAGTCACATTGGTAGACCCAGCAATCCCATAGCTAGAGCAATTGCAAGAGAGAGCATTTCATGAGAACAGAGTACTGCATCTTCTAAAGGGTTCTGTTTCTTACACCTGTAAAACCACCTGTAAACATCCTGCACTTTCAAATGACATGGCAGCTCTCTAAACCTGTTTTATATTTACTGGCCAGTGAATTCTTGCTGAGACATGTTATCACTAGCTGTGTTTGCATATCTAGAAGTTGCTGAGAAATACAAAACAAGGAATTGCATTTCAATAGTTTGTGAACTATAGTTAAACACAGCCAGACCAGGCTGTGAAGGCTGAGTTACAACTGTGATTTTTAATGAGCACTTAAGACCTATTTATTCCTGTATTCCAGGCTCTGCAAACCCTAAAAGCTAGGAATTCATTTGAATATTTTATGTTTTAAAAGCATATGAATATATACTTTAAAAAATATGAATATATATGTGAATCTGACCACACTAGTTATCTAGTTATGCCATATCCTCTATATGTAATATACTCCTGATGAGCAATATGATGTGCAAATTGCAGTAGAAAAAGTCTGTTCACAGATAAAGCAACTGATTAATGATTTAATGTTTTCAGTTTTGATTTGAAGTAGTAAATGTCTCCTTGGGAAAAGAACTGAGAAATACAAATAAGAAATGCAAATAAAATGCTGCAAGCTAATCAGAATCAAACCATCTGGCACACGGAAACACCAGGAGACCTTATGATAGGTGATTACGTAAGCACGCAAAACAGGGAAACGGGAAATTTAGCTCTTAGAAGGGGAAAACCATAGCCAGCTCAGCACACATTCGGGTGACTCTTAGGTCTTGCAGCTACAGTTCATTGGTTAGGCTGAACACTGGTATTTCAGATTTTATGTAATAACACTGGACACTACTTTAGCAATGCATTTCTTCAGTTTTATGCATAAGACAAAGAACAAGACCTCTCTGTCTGTGTAACTCTCTGTCTTTACCTCTGCTACAGTGACTTGAATATCTTTCTGCCACTGTGAAAGTGCTTTTAGAAAAAAAAACTTGGAACACCGTCCTTATGAGTGGAGGCATAGCAGCAGAACAGCTTCTGTACCCCATCTTTTGGGGACTCCTGGGAGGAGGAGATGTATCAGGTGTGGGGCCTGCAACTGGGAAGGGTCTGCATGTCTCCCACAGTTGCTCTGCACCTCCCATGCTGAGCAGCACTAAGCACATAGTTGAGTCTGAGGATGGTCCAAAGAAATGGATTGCAGTGATCCCTACTTGTTCACATTCCCTGACAGGAAAGCAAAATCTCACCACTTCTTATAAAATGCAGTTCCACAGTAGGAGGCTTATGAGGCCAAAGCCTGCTACCAGGCTGATGGAGAGCCTCTCCAGCACTGATGGAGAGTTAAACCCGCTGTGGAGGGGATCATAAGGCAAGTCCATGGGCACAGATACCAAACCTGTGGGCAGCTGCTGACTGACACACATGTGAGACACTAAAGGAGTAGGGCCCTAAGCTTACAAATCAGATTAGAGCTGGGACACCCTGGTCTCTACTGATAGATACAGGAGGCATATGAAAGGGCTGGCACATCACAATTACCACATTACATGCGTGTAATGAAGTCAAAACAGAAAAATAGCTCAAACATACATAAGTGGAGGATTTTTGCCTTTTTTCTCAATATATTTTCTCTGCATAGCTTGTAGAGGCAAGTTCATTTTCTCTTTACAAGATTTTCCATTAAGTAATGAAGTAGCCCATGTTTAAAGCCTTGACCAGCACACAACTCAGGATATGAAGATACTTAGCAATTTACTTAGTAAGTAAAATACTTATGAGGATTAGTTACCTACAAGTACTTTCAGGTATTTCACATTCCAAGAGTTCCAAATTCCTTCTGATGCATCTCCAGAACAACATCCTTCTGACTGGCTGACTACAGACACTACCATTCCTAACTAGTGCACTTTCTAAAAGCCTTAGATATCCAAAGTTTCATAAAAAAATTCAAGTGGCTATGATGCACTATTAAAAAAAAAACAAAAAACACTCTGAATTTGATTTGACACCTCAAAGGATAAAATGATGCCTTGATATTAAGCATCATGCAATGAACAATAATCCAGCCTTATTTTGCTAGGCTTTGTCTTTCAGTATATTTGGTCTTATGGCTCCAGGCACTCGCACCTGCTGAAAGTATTAAGTTCTATTATCAGCAAGCATTTCTCAAAGACTGGGCACCTGGGCACCTTACACTGTTGAAAAGTCATAGGACTTATGTCACTTGAAAAAAATCAAGAAACCAAGATACTTCCACCTCTGTGCGAGAGGATGGGTTGATGCAACCCTACTCACAGGCTTTTCTGGTGCAAGAAATACCCATTCCCATCCTCATCCCGACACCCACCACCCCGGAGGCAGCAAGATGCCCTGGACCCGCGGGGATGCGGAAAGGTGCGGGGCGCATCCCGGGACTCACAGGTTGGCAATGCCCGCTTTGCGGACAGCGGTGGAGATAGCTTTGATGGCCGTGCAGAGGGAGTTGAGGAGCTGCGTGAACTCCCCGGTGCCCTTCGCCCGCCTGCCTTCCTCCATCACGAAGCGGGTCATGGTGATGACATTGGTGTCGAAGGTGGACCGGTCCGTCATGGTGGCGGCGGTGCGAGTGGGGCCGCGGCCGCCAGCACCGCCACTTGCCTCGGCGGGGCGGGCCGGGACGGGGCGGGGCGGGCCCGGCCCCGCCACCGCCGGGGTGCGGGAGGGCGGCGGCAAGGCTGACAGTGAGGAAAGCGATCCCACCCCTGCCTCCCACCGACACTCTGAAATATACGCCGCGGGGAATCCCCGCCGCACCTTTTTTTTTTTTTTTTTTTTTTTTTTTTTTTTTTTTTTTTTTTTTTTTTTTTAAACCAGATACTGTCTCCTACATTGTGCGGGGAGAAGCGAGAGAAGGATGCTTTGGTGCTTTGGGCACTCGTTACGTGAACGGCACGGAGTTGATCGAGACACTGGTGCTGGTAGTTCTGTTCTTATTGTTCGCGGTGGTCCCACTTCAATGTTAACGATCCTGAAACTGTGCCCCAAAATTCAGAAGTCAGCTCGGTTTCACCACTTGATTGCAACACTCTGTGAGTGTGATTGTAGATTATAGAGAACCGCACACAATCTACAGAGCAAGGTCAGTATCTCCTGCTGCACAGGAATGCTCTCATCCTGACTCTTCAGTACAGGAAAACCACATATTCAGTAACCGATTCCATCAAGTATTAACTTAGTTTACAGAGGTCATGTTAACCCCACGTGCCCCAGCCTTACCCAGCACCATAAAAAAGCTGCAAGGAAAAAGCCCCTGGCAGTTGGACCCAATGAGACTTTCATAACAAACCCTCCAAACCTGTTCAATAGAAAAACAAAGGCTGAGTCCCACTTCAAAAGCTAGCAGTTAAAGCACTTCACACAAATACTGCTGCAAGGGAATCTAGACCCTCCCGAATCTCATTTCTTTTGGTTCTAGCCTTTCTGATTTTGCAGCAAAATCAAACAATATGTTTTGCTGTTTATGTTTGATAGAAAAATCCAAGCACTAGTCAAGGAAACCAGGTTGGTCCAACTCCTGACCCTAGATACACCCTTTCACACAATAATTTTACAAACACAAACCTGAATACGAGTGTACTACTCAGATTTTTTGTACTAGCTATTATTTTATATTCATATTATCTAAGAAGACAAATATTTAAAAAAATTATTTTTCAGTAGAATACATTAATGAGTTTAATAAGCACGGTCTCGAATTCTAAGTTGAAACCACAAACTGAAATCATTCCAAATGGTGTCAAACACAAGGCAAAAGTCTTTTACAAGATGCACGTCTTTGCATACATGAACATTCTATCTTCATGCAGAGTACATTGCGTATCTATGCATTAAATACTTGGAAGGCATGCATAAATGTCTTCTCCTAAAAGTGTAAACAACTTTGGCCTAATTTGCTCATGCCCAGTATTACAGACACTCCTGAAGATATTAGATATGAGTAGTAGTGCTCTTCTGAACAAGATATTTCTGTCTTTGGCAAGTGGTCAACAGCCCACTATCATAAAAATGTTCTTTTGAGGCATGTGGATTTGGGAAAATTTACAAAACATGGAAGTTAGCTCATTCTTTAAGGGTAAGCAATGCTTTACAACCATTTAGAACAGCTATTTGCAATCTCAATAGTTGAGAAGAGCAAATAGCAAAGACCCAATAAAATGTTGGATGAGTGCACTGGAATTGGGTAGCAGCGAGCAGGCAGAATAAACTGGCGATATATGACATGCAGTTATAAATCACAGAGTCTCTGATTAGGGCCAATTTGCCTTGAATGTGAAGACTTAACAAGCACAACAGTAATCTGCAGGAAGAGCTGTACTTCAGTATAAAATAGTCAAGATCAGTTCAAAATATACCTAAGGTTTTGGTGTCTATGCCTGAGGATAACAAACGTCTCTTATCTTACAGGGAAGATATACTGTCCTTGAGTTGATGATGAGATTTTGTCTCTGAACTTTTGGGGTTTGTGAGATGAGTGAGAGATGAGTTTTACTCCTCCATTCCCACAGGTAGAAACAAGTATTGTGAACTGAAATTGCAATCATTTGAAAGGTTGCTGGTTTCATACAAGTCCATCCAAATGTGCATTTTCTATTATGGAGAAGGAGAATTATTTTCAGCCTATTTAGCATGTCCTCAATCTTCTGTATTTGAGCCAACTCACTAGAAGATTGAGATTAATCCACCTCTACATGCCTAGAGGCCTTAGAATGTATGCATAAATTAGTCATTTCTTGAATTTCACTCTTAGTATAGAAAGCTGACATGACATTAATTAATTAATTAATATCAAATGGTTGAGGGTAGACAAGCCATGCAGCCCTACAGCAACCATGCTGTTTGGTAACTATACAATCAGTGTAAGTTTAAAAGTAGGCTTTACATGTTGTGAACCTTTGGCTTTAGAAAACAGTAGTTAAACATTTATTGAAAATGAATCTGTGGATTTGAGAAGGTCAGTCAGTACTGGTTGACTAAACATTGCTGAAACAGCTCACTTCTATACAGAAGAAAACAGGGACTTGTTTGCGCACAGATGACGTCAAGTAGACATGGTTCACAGCAGTTTTAGAACTCCAAGATTACAAATCCATGTAACTACTTTGAAACAAACTTTTCTCCCAGCACATAGAACCCCAGTTGCGAAATTATCTTGAAAATCGGACAAACACTGATGAGAAATCCTTCAATAAAGATTGCCTCTTGTAGGTTCAAATGCCAGACACAAAGACAATAGGAGTGAAACTCCGTCACAAAGGACTTTTTTTTTCCCCTGAAGTAAGAGTGTCCATGTGGGAAAACCAGCTTTAGATTCCACTTTTGCTGAAGAAGAACTTTCTTTGTGCAGGAGGCTCACAACTGCAGAAGTTTTGTGCTGGCTGGGTAGACAGAAGGTAAGATCAGGCAAGTTACATGGAGATGATTTGCAAGGCAATGTCACTCCACCAGTACAGCTGCTCTCTGCCATGGGATGCCATGGTGATAAGGGCTGGAGCAGCTTCAAGGGCACAAATCAGGCAGATCCTGCCTGCTACAAGAGATGGATCCAGGTGAAAAGGGGAACTGCACATGTGAAATCAGGAAGATTTCTAGATGTACAATCAATCTTTTGCCTTCTTTGTTTCAGAAAGTGCTTAATTTTGCCCATGTGAATTTCCTGTGTGAGAAAGAGTCCACACATAGTCAATAGACAAGAACATTGATATAACTGTGATAGCAAAGTATCTCTCTGAACACAGGTGAAATATAGCAAGTGTCATAAACAGATGTTTAAACATAGGTAATTATGAGTATAAATTGGCTGAAAGGTAATTTCTTTGTGTAGTAGATGTAAAGGGGTTTCATTTGATATTATGCATTATAGTACTATAAGTGATTAAGAAGTAGAGATGAACTATAAGGCTGATATTAATGAATGTGAAGGGATTTTCCCGTGCCTGGTGCCCTCTTGTG
The DNA here is from genome assembly GCF_022539315.1 of Serinus canaria. Taxonomy (NCBI): domain Eukaryota; kingdom Metazoa; phylum Chordata; class Aves; order Passeriformes; family Fringillidae; genus Serinus; species Serinus canaria. The sequence goes on along the minus strand of NC_066343.1, from coordinate 37,958,173 downwards.
GGAATGGAAACACTGTCAGCATTTCAGTGTGAGACCAGCTCATGTGAGACTACCTTAGCAGTTTTCTGGAGGGAGACAAAGAACTTAATGTGCAGGCAGTAGATCCTGGAAACAGTCTGTGTAACTCTGAAATACAGATATTGAACCATTAGTTTTATATTTCTGTATTTTTTACTTATTCACAAGATTCTACCAGGCAAGTAAAACAAGATAGTAAATATAAATTATTGCATTTGCTATGACTTCTCATCTTATAAAATGTATAAACTAAAAGTATTTTAAGTAATCACACCAAGTCTGTGTAAAGAAAAAATGAATTTAACCCTCCCCCAAAACCAACAACAACAAAAACAAGTCAAAACACAAATAAGCAAACAAAAACAACAACAACAAAAATCAACGAAAAAAAACCACTCCAGAAATAAATCCCAAAACCACAGTTAAAACCAGATAGAGAGTTTAGTGCTGAAAGATGAGACTTCAAAACTAGGCTAAGAAGGCAATTAAAGTGGAGTTATAATTATATAGTTATAACAGTTCCCTTTCTGGAAATAAATAACTTCTGCCAATACTGAGTAACATGATGTCATGATTACATGACACAGTTTGTCAATGTAACAACCAACTAGAAAAACAAAAAATATTTGTTTAAAATTTAAGTTGTAAACCTGCAAAATTCAAGGTTGATGGAGGAAAAACGCTTAATATAAATGGTCATACTACATTCTCAAACCCTAATCATAGGTTAGATTGCTGGGAGACATTTTCTATTAATGTCCTTACAGATTTATTTGCTGTGTTAAAAAAATATTTATATTGTATTTCCAAGTATATTCTGTCTATTTTTTTCAGATCCTATTCTTCTGGAAGAATTACATGGACAGTGTTACAGAGGTCCAGCTCATCATTTTTTAGCTATGGTAATTTAACTGTACATGATTCAATTCAGAATTTCTGAATTTCAATTCAGATAATCTGTGTTAATCAGCACAACTAAAACTGTTTTCCTAGATAAAGGTCCAGAAGACTGGTTGGCTTTTCCAGGTTTATTGACAGTGTGAGGACGATCAGATCTGAACACTTCTAGTAGTGATAAACATACTATGAAGCATGATGCAGAAATGCAACATAATATCCAAAAAAACCCTCCTTTTGTGTAAGCAATAAAAAACATGGCCAACAAATGAATGAGTGATGGTTTAGATGATCACTCTCTGTTCATCTCTACCATAAGTATTCTGTTCCATGCCTGAAGTACAGACACTAAACCTATTTAAAATTACTGATAACTATTACATTTTAAAAATTCATTTTATCCATTGTTTGCATAGTTTGCCACAGCTTCTGAATTCTGAATAAGAATCAGCTAATCCTTATAATCATGCTGTGTTGTAGGGAGGCTGGTAAGGAAAATCAAAGGAAAAACTTTATCCTGTGCCACAGAGAAAAAATGTGACTTCATGAAAAGCTGACTGGTTACTTTGGGAATTCACTCTGTTTAAGAAAGAATTAAGGAAAAAGGGATAATGAGGTATTTAACTCAAATATATCAGAATTGCATTTGCGCGTATTTTCTTTTGCTCTACTAACCTGATATTTCTTTGGTGATACAACTGTGAAAAGTACAGGAGAAAGTGGAGAAGGGATATACCAACCACATACAGGGCCAGCTCTGGAGAACTGGAAAGAAAGTTGAACACAAACAGCTAGGACATTTCTGCAAGTTGGTATGACTTTAGAAACAGGGAAGATAGGTGGGTAGCAAGAATACTTCAGGTTGCTTAAGAGTCCATTTTATTATGATAGGATTAATAAATAGTAGCTCAAAATCCTCTTACATTAACTAGTTATTGGGATAACTATAATATCCAGTTCTAAAGTCAGATATTAAAACTTGCCATCATTGCTGCAAATAGTATTTCCTTACTGATGGCAGTAGTAGCAAAACCATTTCCTTTGACAATGAGAGTATCAGACATGCATGGCCATTTTTTGCTTTCTGCATACAACCTTTAGCACGTGAGGGATCTAGTCCACACCTGAATCTTGTAGGTGGCAGTGCAACACAGAAAAGGCAGTCATCACTCTTGCTTGAGATGCACGCTGAGCAACTTTGTCTTGGTTTGTAGTGGTTTTGGGTATATGCTTTTGTTCTTATCAAATGATCTATTGTAAAATCAAATTCACCTATTCATGAGTACATGTCCAGGTTTAAATGAAAAGCATAATTTTTAAGACCACTCAAGAGTCAATTTCATGACTCACACACACATGGAAATTTGCAAAGGCTAAACTCCTGCCCTTGCCTTGCATGGTCCCAGTGCCAGTTCATCACATGACACAATGCTGATACCCAAAACACAGTATGTGCCAAGACAGGAATAACTCAACTCAGTAGATGGCAATGTCAGAATCAGGCTTTTGATCATAAAAAAAAAATATTTTTTCCCATTTGATCAAATTCCAGCACCCAGGCATATTAGCTCCCATTTGATTTTAGAATCTAGGTATGAGAGCTGCGGGGCATATCCACTCAGGGCTCACCTCCTGCAAGCGGCAACTAGAGATGCTGCTTAGAAGAAGATGTGAGCCGGGCCTGCACACTTTCTCTTCCTATTCCTTCCTTACATATGTAGACTAGTGCTTCTAGAAGGTGCACTCCTGTTGCTGTAGCCCAGCTATATTTGTGATCAATAGCCTAACAGGAAGCCATAACTTAAAACACTAGTGTATGCAAGATACAGCTCTGCCGTCCTAGGAGCCTGCTACATTATTAAGCAGAGGTATCTCCTTCTGTGACTCTGATGAAAACAGCATGAACATAGAGAAAAGGCAACAAGGATACCAAGGATATGGCTTGTTATGAACAAAAAAAGGGTTACCCATTTTTTTTTCCAAAAGTAGAATTACAAGTTTAACCAGTTCTGGTAGAGGAGTGCTTTTGTTAGCTGCTTGTCGAATCACCTGTTAAGTATCGGGTCGTTTGCCATCTATGGTTGAGAATTCACTCTATTGTATCAGCATCAGCCTGCTTGTGGCCAGGTGGGAGGATGGCATCCCCCCAGACGGTGGAGGGGAGGGAACCAGGAGTTGATATGCAGATAAGTTTAGAGCCAAAATGCAATGGAGCAAGCCCCTATTCCAAACGCAATTAATAAACCCCTAAACCAGCGAGCCAATATGGAACTCAGAGATCAAAGTGGTCTCTGGACATCAGGGGTGAGGTGAGAAGCCAGCAGAGACTCTGAAAACCTTAATGGCCCCTCAAATCGGCATCGGTAGAGCGAGCCCCTGAGTCTGCCAACTCAAAATCGGCAACCTGGGGATGTACACCCCTGCCTGCTCTCGTGAGCCTGGACACCCCAACTTTGTACCTTAGTGGACAAAGCTGCATTTGTCTCCTTCTCCAAGTCGCTCCAGGGAGCTGCGACGGCGAACCCGCGGATCCATCGGGCCTCCCAGCCTTGAGCTGATCACTTTTAATAAAGGCATCAAAGAGGGAGAAATATCTCCTGCCCTGTCTATTTCATGGCAGAAGAAAAACTTTTTTAGTGTGACTCAAAGGGAATCACAGAACGGGTCGGGTTGGAAGGAACCACAGTGGGTCATGTGATGCAACCTTCCTCTTCAAGCAGGGTTATCACAGAGCACATGGCACAGGATTGTGTCTAGATGTCCAGAATATCCCCACTGAAGGAGACTCCACAACCTCTCAGGGCACTCATCATAAAATGGTGACCAAAAAAAAAAAAAAAAAAAAAAAAAAAAAAAAAAAAAAAAAATCGAAAAAAAATCGGGTGTTCTGTTATAGACACTTAATTTCGGAGCAAGTCACTTGGTTTATTTCCGGCTTGCGCTATCCACAGAGACTGTGCAGTTCCAAGGCTCTGCCATCAGATGGCAATGCTTATTTAGGACGAGCTACTGCAGAACCAGAGCCTGGCTGCTCTCCGGGGCAGAGGACGCTGGTGTGAGCAGCTTCATGTGTCTCTGCCTGGATAGAGGAAGTCAAGCTCTTAGGCTCTCTCCGTCTATTCCAGAAGACAAGAGACTGCCCCTGTATATCATCCCTACTGCTAATACAAAATCATAATTTAAATCCTACTGGAAATGCGCATTCATTATCTCCAGGTCTCTGCTTGTGCTCACTGAATACTTCACACACTCCCATTTCTGTATCTGTCCTCCCAGTCTGATTACTTTCAGACTGTTTTCAATGGTTCACCAGTACATGATTAGACCTTCTGCATTTGACATCCTTACTGCTGTTGGTGATGGCTGTGATTTTTATTTTTACGATAGTTGTTTAGGATGAAGGGCATGATTTCATGGAAGTAATTATTGTCAGTGTATAGAAAGAGAAGAAAAAAACAGTCTTTACTCTACACAGTCCACAGTCTGAGAAGAAAACAGAAAAAAAGTCATATAAAGATGTCCCTGGTTTTACAGATGAACTGCTGCAATGTTTCCACTGCTATTCAAAAATTTACTGTCAGTTTTTCACCTTTTCCTCTTTGCATGGTGCAGTCTAATGTTGATCTGTAAATTGTATTTTGCTAATATGTGCTGAATATATCACCTTAAGGAGAGAAAAAAAAAAAACAACCTAGTTTTGGGGAAAATTAAAAATAACCAACAAGAATTACATATATTGAGTCATTTCAATGCTCAAATTGTGTAAGACTGCCAAGTAACATATTCCTAATTCTTCCAGCTTAAATAAACAGAAACCAGAAAACTGTCCTTGTACATTCAGTGCTTCCTTCTGTTTGCAAATCCAGGTTACAGGTTTGGTCATTTGCAGGCTGAATACCAAAACCAATTAAGGAGGCCCCACGTGGGTTTTGTGACATTAAATCCTTATGAGACAGAAAGAGTCAAAACCTCCTGCCCTCTGCTTCCACCATGTCTTAATTGCAAAGGATGAGCAAGCACTGTCAAACTCTAGGCACAGCTGGAAATTGATTGAGGTAATTTTCATAGGGGAAGATACCTGTTTTTATCATGACTAATAGGATTTCTCCTTCATCTTCCTGTTACATCTATAATGAATAAAATTCATGTATAATGCCCTACCAAGACATTATACATGTATTTTATTCATTACAGATGTAATAGCTGCACAGTGGTCAAGGTGAACTAGATGGTCTAGAGCAGAGGTCTCTAAACATCTTTGTCATTGTGCACCCATGTAAGTGAAAAGTTCTTGAGTGCACTCCAAAATATGCATGCTTATTTATAAATTATATACATTTATTATTGTACTGATGTTAGACACAGTAATGAAATATACACAAAATAGAAATGAAAAAATTATGACATCAACAACATTTCAAAATTCTACTTAATTTAGTTTATTTAATTATTTATTCACAGAAATATGCTTTCTTCCTGCGCCACAGTGTCTTGTCTTGTGTATCCAGTGGGGTGCAGGAATGGGAGATGACTGCTCTACAGACAAAAGCTCTGAGGTCTAATATCCATTGTCTCATATCTAGCCAAAAGGATACTTCTGTTCTGATATACACAGGATATAACATGTCTTTCCATATCCATTTAACTTTAATGTATGTGGATGTCTGCAAGCAAAGGTGTTCATAGGTGAAAAGGACTTAAAGAGCTATGTCAAGATTAACACCAATAAGATTTTGGGATCTCACAGAGCAGACAGAACAGGTTTTGAGAAATAAAAAGATGTTTGTGGCTGCTTGTTTATGAAGTATTTGAGCATTAAACCAGTTTCATGCAATTGTTTTTTAATGGCACTTTGGGAAATACTTCCATTTGAAATGTAATGGAGAAGTGCTTTCAGAAACAAAAGAATTAAATCATTAAAAATTTAGTATGAGATTAAATCATATAAAAATTAGATATTGAGAAGGGGGAAAAAACGAGAAGGGGAGGACAGGCAAACAAGGGAAACAAGAACAGAAGAAAAATATTATTGCACTACTTTAGAACAGAAACCACTGAAGCTTATGAAAGATATTCACAACAGCTGTGAAAATGTCATGGCAGAATAGCCCAGCTATAGCCCAATGCCAACACTGTCTTTTAAAACACTTTATTGCAATCCTGCACAGGAACTTCATTTTCCCTGATTTTTATGTATCAACTTTATGTAATACAATTTTCAGTTCCTAAACTTGAAAACATTCATATTTAACCATAATTTATCAAGGTATTATTGCCATAGTAATACTAGGATAATATTAAAGTATTACAAAGGCAATATTATTGCATAATTAGAATTTTAAAATATCCCTTCTGAGGAACCACTGTGACATTCTTACTGTTTGACTTTTTCCAACCATGTTAATGGTTATGTTAATTTAAGAAGTCCCTACCACTTCTACCATTTTTTGTCACGTGGAAATGGCCTTCCATAGGAAATGTATCCCTGGGATCAAATTCTAATTGATGTACCAAAATACTTACAGAGATGTTTCAGTCAGGAGTTTCAGCATTCAAGGCAAAAGACCTTGAGTTCCCAGTCCTGCTTCCACTGAGGCAGATCTGTTAATGCACTGACTCCTGAGAGTCCCCAATCTTAAGACAGCTGTGAGATACCTGCTCCCACCTCTCACAGCATTGCATGATCTGGTCACATAAACCTAGCTGAACAATCAGAACTGCTGTGAGACAGAACAGTACCCCATGTCAGATTTAACAGTCTGAAAGCTTTTCAACTACAAACCTAGGGCTACTCAAGCTTGTGAGGAATAACTCCTGTTTATCAGTATTTGTCTGAATGTTTTAGGGTCACATTTCTGCAAGTAACTTGAAGGCTCCTATGAGCACCAAATCTCAAAACAAATCATAGCCAATAGCCTCTGTATATCCTACATCATACCATAGTAGTTTGGCTTTTAACCCAGGTCTGACATTTATACAGTGTCGTTTGATCCTTTCACAGAGAAGGATAAATTGGATGAACCACACTTGGAGCTAAAAATGAAAACATAGTTAAGTGACAGATAGACTTCTTGACCTCCTGCATTCTTCTTAAAGACAAAAGCTGCAAATAAGCCATAAGCAGCTGTGGCAATGAAGAAACTCACTGATTGTTTTTTGGAAATTTTCAGATCTATGGATGTTTAATGATACATTTAAAGTAAAATAAACCCTGTCCTCACATGTAGCCCATTTTTTTCTTTTACTAATTTAGCTTTTTCTTGTCTACAATCTAAAACAAGCAGTTTTAGACCTGGAAAAAGCCTGTGATGTTCTCCTTTATTTTTTTTTTCCCCCACCAATAATCTCATTTTTTTCCAGCTAATAACATGTATTTAAATTACTTTAATACTTTAATATATTTTCAACATTAGTGCCAGGGAATGCAGGTTCCATATACAAAGGCCTGTCTGAATAAGTACAAAATTTCTGAGTGGGCATGAGTTATGGATATTTTTACTTAATATAAATGAATTTTGCTGCAGGTATACCCTGTTGGTAGAGATTATATCCTCCACTCATCTTGTCAGCAAATTTGTGTGTCCTGATTTTGCATTAATTAGACAAATATTTAGCAAGTATGTTCTTGCTTCCCATGGAACTCCTTGTGTTTGAATGCTTTTTATAAAAGCATTACTGTCTAAAATGGCTTAGGAAGTGTATGGCATTACTTCTTAATGAAAAGCTAGAGTGGGGATTCTAAAGGATGAAATGAAACAGCCATGTGCCACCTTTGTTGCTGGTCTTATGGAAAGCCTTACAAAGTTGACTGGTACTCAATAGATAGGACTGTGGCAGGTGGATACAGGGATTCTGTGCAACTCCATACACAGAATCCTTTTTTTTAGCCTGTGTTCTGTGGCCTACTGGTCTTCACACCCTGGTCACAACTGCCCTTTACTTTTTAAAACCAAGCTAGGAGTGGTTCTTACAGGCTGACAGAATTTGAGTAACAATACACTGATATGCTGGCAGAGCAAATCAGCATCAGGGAGAAAGTAAAGGGTTTTGGTCCTTGGTGGTCTGAATAAAAAAGAGTTTTAAAGATATACAAAGAAAAAAAAGAAGATATACAAATGAAAAATAATGTTTCTCTAAAATAAGGAGAGTGTTTGAATGAAGAACATAAGTCAATGGAATGTTGGGAGTCTCACTTTGACAGAATACCAGGCCACCTCTATACTAGGATGTATTTAAAATCTGATTTTAAACACTTATTTTGGAAATGTAACTCTCTGTTTTCTAGATCTGAGTTTTGACTTCAGGAAGACATGCACTGCAACTGTTGGGATAACTCTTACTTATTTTTTGAATGAGCTTTGGTGTCTTGCTGGCTGAATAGCACTTGTGTGATATGTTGTCTCCTTCTCTGCATCACTATTAATGAGGAAAGCTCAGACTTGATTAACATCTTTGTAAAATAGGGAAGAACAGAGGATGTGTGGTCTTCTTCTTAGATCTCCATCTGCTCTGGAAGTTTAAGTTTAAAAAGCTGGGAAAAGTCACTTTACCTAGAGAAGTAAGTGGGTGTACTCCTTATAGAAAAAAGGAAGTAAAACCTTGGATAAATGAATGGTTACTACTTTTATATTTTCCTGGTTTGGAACTTGTAATTCTATTTTCAATCTGTTACTTTCAGTTTAAGCAACAAAATAAAAGCAGAAGGCTGCTTGCTGGAAGTGCTGATTTCTTTGAAAAAACATAGCTCTGGCCAAGATAAATGTGCTTTACTGAATAAGCAGAGTAAGAGCTATCTGGTGGCTATAAATGAACTAAGGTAAATAGTGGAATATTTTAAGGTCCAGCACTGTTACATGGTTTTCTGGGGTCCCAGGATGAGGGAAGAGACGAGACAGTTGACTCCATGCATCAGAAGGCTTGATTTATTATGATATCATATATAAGATATAAAAACTATACTAAAAGAATAAAGCTAGAGATTTCACTACCAAGGCTATCCTAAGAATAGAAAAGAATGTGTAAACGAAAAGTCTTCTCAGCCCGAGAAACACTGGGCAGGTGTTTTGTGATAGGCCCCTAACTGGAAACAGTCCGACAGGGCCAATCACAGACCTTCCCATCGCATTCCACAGCAGCCGATAAGAATTGTTTACAGTTTGTTCCTGAGGTCTCTCAGCTCTCAGGAGAGGAAAATTCCTAAGTAAAGGATTTTTCATAAACTATGTCGGTGACACAGCACTCTATAGAAACTTAAGGATCTCTTATATCTGAACAAGAAATAAAAAATTGCAATGATTTATGTAAAGCTGCATGCTTTGAAATGAGGCATTGTAACACCTCATAAATCAGGGACTCATGGTTACTGTGAGTAGTAGTGATGTAGGAACCAGGATATTTGAAGGAATTAATGTGTAGGCATCCATGTTACTCTGTTTCTCTGTATCCATTGAAGGTCAGACCAGCAAATTATCAGTGGAAAGCTCCACTCTCTAAAGTGACCAAAAAGCCAAAGGTGTCTCTATGATGGACTGTCAGAAGTATCCCTTGAGCCATCAGTGTCACATTTAAACTTTCAGTGGAATTAAAAATGAAGAAAAACAGAAGCAACACTTAGGTGAAACAAGCTGATCTGATATGTTATTACAATTTTTCTGTATCTTACACAATTATAACAGTTAAAAGGTCAGGCTACGGAATGCCAAGAGCATCCCCTTGGCTGATTTGTTTATTCTGGGAATGCTTAAGAAGGACTGCATGGGCAGTCATAAAATTTTAAAGAGCTAAGGCAAATCTCTTTCAAATAAAGCCTTCATTTTTACCGTAAAGTAGTTCAGTCAAACAGAAACATGTCATTCATTCTTCAGTCATGAGGCCATTTAGGCCCTAAGAGTACATTTTATTTCCAGCCCTCTCTTCCAAGGCATTTTGCCTTTCCAGAGTACCTCTGAAAACACAGCTGCCTATCATGCCAGTTCTGTGGCAGTTCTCTTGCCAAAACCCAACTGCAACCTACTCCTCAGGTGACCAAAACTAATTCTTATGTGCTAAGCAAGAAGTACTAGTTCCTACACAGCATGAAACAGGAAAACAAAAACTAGAAGAAGTAATATTGTCCCAGAATTACAACCAACAGAGATCTCACATGCAGACTCACAATTATATTTACAAGAACAGCAGAGGATTGAGTAATACTTTTCCACTGAAAAGGGTCCTTTTAAGCATTAACTCTTTTTGGTTAAACTTTCAAGAATAACTGCTTGTGAATCAAATTGCACAAAATTGCTGTCAATTTTTACTCTTTAGAAATTTACTAATGCATAACAAGTTTTCTTCTTGGATTTCCACTGAATTCCCAAGTTATCTGAGAGTTTCAGTTCTCTTCCCAGTATCCGTGATACAGATTTATACAGGTACATGATAGAACTGAGACAGGTGTCTCCCTTTACCTTAGCATTTACAGTCTGTGCCACTTGTCCAGCAGTCAGATCCACAGGAACTGATTTTTTATACAGAAGTGTAATTCAAATTCTGTCAGCATGGCTGTGCACTGGCCTAAAAAGACAACCATTAGATTATGTATCAGGTGTATCAGATTTTGGGCACTGAATGAAGAGGAAAAGTCAAGATAAAGTAGTTCCCCCAGCTAGAATTTAATACTGGAAAGATCTCTGCCTGACTGATCAAGTTCAATTTCCTCACAGCTAAACACCACAGATAACAGTTATCAAATGGGCAACCATCTACAGATCCCTGCTTTGAGACGTGCAATCTACACACCTCATTTCTAGATGATGTACTATCTGCATGCAACAGCAGAGGTCTGGGTAGGCAAAAAAGCTCTCCTGGTGTCACAATGCAGACCCACCCCTGTGCTGTGGAGAGGAAAAAAGAAGCCCATAGACTTCCCAGGAAGACATGTTCAGCAGTGAAAGGATTGTATGAGAGAAAGATGAAAAATCCAACATCATGTCACATGAATGAACATGGAAAATTAAGGAGCATAAATATAATAGGGATGTCAGTTTCACTAATTCCCTCATATACTGAAGAATGTATCCTATAAGGCACACTCAGCAGTGGAAGACAGAGGGGCAAGAAGTTGTGTATGAATCTAACAATTAACTAGAGTCTTTGCAATTATTTGCTCCTGATAACAATGTGCACTCAGTGGGTTGCAGCATAAGGGGATTTTATCACTCTGTTCATATATGCTGCCTGGAAAATATCAGCTCCATTTTTTACCTTTGCCCAGTTCCTATCCTGTTAAAACCAACAGAAAGTTGTGAGAGGAAACACATCAGGAAAAGGTCTTTATACCTCTTCCAGTGACTTTTTTCTTCTTTGTATAGGGCAGAAAAAAACAGGACTCCAAAAGTCCATAGTGTCGCCTAGGTCTAGTGGAGACACAACTTTCTTTTGCTAGAGAAATATGGGGATGCTCACCAGAGAGCTGTGAACTCAAATACAGAAGGAAATCTGTTAAACATTATGGGAGACTTCATAAAACTCAGTTTTGAATTTTGTCTTCAGACGCAAAGTTTTGTAGTATTCTTTTGTAAAGTCATTTGTTCAACTCAACTCCATTAATGGTTGAATTGTCCCACAGACCTCTCTGACGTACTTATTTCATTAAAAAATCCAATGAACAGAAAACAAAGGAAAGGAGGAAATGAAGAGATTTCCAGTGTCTTTGATTATGGAAAGAGAACAGGTGAAAAAATAAATATATAGTATGGCAATAATGATGAGCAAACACAGCAGTTTTGAGTTATTATAAGAAGAACTTATATTGTGGTTATTTCTGTCATAGCACATGTGGGTGATCCCATTATGACCTAATGGTAAAATGGTAAGTCCTCAGTATGTGACAGTTGTCATTTGCTAATATAAGATCAAAGAAAAAATTCACCACAGATATAAGCAGATATTCTGAGCTATGAATCTGAGATTTCCAGAGCTGTGCTTTACTATATTAGACTTGATTTGGACACAACCAAGTGATTGTAATTCCGCCGGAATAAATATATGGAGAATTTGTATAAGCTAAACCTGGTATTTTATTTTCTTACAATACTTGTAGTACAATAACACTAAATTAGTGCAAAATAAGTTTTATTTTAATGTATTTGTTTATATCTTCACTCTTACAGTCCAATCCTAGCATTATATTCATACAGCATTTGTGAGTCTTCTGTCGCCCTGGAAGGGAAACATCTGGAGACAGCTGGAAAGGAAGCATTTTTCTATAGTTTGAGTCTGACACTGCAATATAACTACTTAATACTAAATTAGAGGTTCCAGAGCTCCCACGACAGCTATTGCTATTTCCAGCAGGTAGCATTGGACCTGTAGCTACTAACAGCCTGTGTACCCAGGACACAATACTGCCTGTATCTTTATGCAGATTGTTATTCAAGTTAGCACTCAACTAAAGCATTACAGATGAAAGTAATTTGTTCTCTCAATATTAGTCTTTTAGCCTACATTACTTAGCTTATGAATAATTAGTATTAAATATATAGTTCTAATAGTTTAAGACAATGCTGTAAAACAGCTTGAGTTATTTTAGGATTTTCTACATCTGAAATTGTACTTGATTATATTTACTATAAATGTACATATATACAGATTTTAAAGTGCCATTAATTGTGTATAATATAAAATTGATTTCTGTTGGTAGGAGATGAAATTTTAAATAGAGAAGGATGGGGTATTAATTTAGTAGATATTATGATATAATAATGACAGACACAGAGGAAATGTAAGTGAATTTTTGATTAGAATGTGAAAATTAAACCATGAGTGACTTACACCATGGCCCTCAACAATCAAATTATTACCATCATTACTTTGCTTCATTGTGTTTTATTTATCTCAAGTGAAATATTACTTTATGTGCCTTTTTATTTTTTATTAGAGATCCAGGGGCAACTTAGTTTAATAAAACTATTTGATTATTCTGCCAACTTTAAGTCAAAATGATGCTACTTACATTCACATCGATGGAGATTTGCCTAATATTGAATTTTGCTTGCATTTCTGAACAGCAAGCACTCAAGGATTATCAAGATTCATTTTCCAAAGATTTAACATCCCCACAGATAATGTACATGCAAAAAGAGTAGCCTTCCCTGCTAAAGGTTTTTCATAAGTTGCTATTGATCATGGCTGCAAATCTGAACATATTCAATGCCATATTTGGCTATGATCTAGAAATATTTATTACCTGTGATGTTATTTCCTAGTGCCAGATTTTAGAATCAACATAGAAAGTTAAGTCACGTCTTTCCTCAAGCACAAACCGGCAGTAACAACCCATTACTCAGAGATGAATCTGCCTACCTAACACCTCCTCACTCACATCATTCCCACCAGCAGCAAGTTCTCTTATGAGCTCTGACTCGAGGAAAAAATATGTCTATTAAGTAGAGGTCCGAGGAAAATACAAAATTCTCAAGGGTTATTTTCATAAAGCTAAAAACCACCTTATGTGCATCTGCATCTACTGCATGGCAAAAAAACATGGTTACATCAATTTGCTTAAGAAAAGGAAATAGAGATTTCTTAAAGAATCCCAGATTCCCCCAAAAATGTGCTTGTGTAGCCTATTTTGTTGATCCAATCCTTAAAATGGAGCTTGTGGGAATAAGAGAAAACTCCCCCTCAAGATAAAATTATATCACTGTGAGTGCTCACCCATTCAAAACAGGGCACTGAGTTGTATCTGCCACCTACAAAGCCAGACCCCACCCTACAAAAGTGCAATGGGAAATATCAACTGTCCTTGAGAAGAGAGTTAGCCAGGTCCTCTATCATAAAGGCAAGTTGTTGGATACTGTTAAAAGAATATCGCAGGCTAAAAAAGCCTGCATGTCCAGAAGACTTACCAAATAACACCCACTATCCAGTCTTCTTCCTTTCGGTAAGGTTGTTGAAAGCTTGAACCCTTACAACATCACCATAATCATGCAGATCACCCTGTCATGCTTTTCATCCATGCATGCAACAAAATAGTCTCAGAACAGTATTTGAGCTTTTTATTTCTGATCCTCATAAATTAAATAGGCTTCTTTGGTGATACTCTCAGCTATCTCTGCAACCATTACTGTATAGTATTGGAGGCAAACATATGCTTTGCCTGGAGTGTATACAAGATAACACATAGAATTCATTCATTGTTAACCTACAGGTTTCAGAGGTGGTCATTATGGCCATGTTTTACCTGCAAAAATTTTCAGTTCTCAAGTTATTACTATCCTTTATTTACATGTTATTGACAGTCTCTTCTCAGCTGGGAACACCAGAGAGACTGTGACTTGCACAGTAGTTTTGGGACACAGATTCAGAATTTTTGTCTACTTTATCTAACTTAACCACGAAAATTTAGTATCAAAGAAACACAAGGCTTGTAAATTAGGCAAAGTATGAGCAAGACAGTGGTAATTCTGATTACACTTACTGATTTCAAAGGTAAAATGATGATTCATAAAGAATTTGATAAATCACTGCCATGGTTTAACCAGCCCAAACTAGCACATTCCTAGAAAATTGTTTAAATTTTATTAGCAAAGGCTGAATGATTTGAATTAGCCTTAATACTATTCTCAAAGTATGTATATTATGGATGTTGTAATTTCCTTTCTTTCAAATATTAAAACATTTCACATTATCACTGCAGATAGTGAATCATGGTTTAAGATTTCAACAGTTCCTCTTAACTGATGTTCTTCTTACAATTTTTGAGTAGCTTCAGAAAAATGTTTCCAAACTTGCAACATTTACAAATTTTATGCTAAATATGTAAGTGTGTGTATATATATATATAGATATATATATATATATATATATATATATATATATGGTTTATTTATTTATTTATTTATTTATTTATTTATTTATTTATTATTTAGTTCGTTAGTTAGTTAGTTAGTTAGTTAGTTAGTTAGTTAGTTGTTAGTTATTATGTGCATGTTTTAAAATTATAAACAAGTGTGTTTGTTTTATGTGTATTGCTTCTTGGTAAATAATGAATACATCATCACACAAGTCTAACTCATGAGACTAAAACCTCTAATACTTTGCTAACTTGAGAAAGTTACCTGTCAAAATTTATAGCTGCTAGTAGTAAGAGTTAGAAACAGTTGAGTCATTTATGGTTAAGTCTATAATGCATATATTATAGAATGATGTGCTGAGAAGTGTGTCTTCTTCTGGAAGCTGCAATGTACACTTTTTGAAAAAAGTATCATAATAATGCTCTTGTGAAAACTGAGATTAGTACATAATCTGAACACCTTTTCAAAAAATTGTTTTCCAGATCATGCTCCTTCACACAATATAATGTTTTGGCTTGCATTTCTTGGGCCTATGTCATGCCGAATCCCACATAAAATGTTAAATCTTCCTCATATGCAAGTCTACAATTTATTAGGCACATATCAGATTAGGACAAAACCTTATCTTGAGTCCTGTGAAAGAAATGCTGAATTTTGCTCTTTAAATTTGGTGCTTCCGAGATTTTTCCTTAACACCCTGGTGCTGAGATGATGGACTGATTGCCCAGAACAAGCAAGAACAAGCACAAGTTGTGCCAAAGATCCAATGCACACTCCATCAACCTCCCCAAACACAGTCTTACAATAGCTAAAAAAAGGGTTTCCACAAACGTTTAATCCAAAAGGCCACTTTGAGTTCTAAATGACAACAGCTTTATTTGATAAAAACCATTTATGTATTTCCCTCACTAAAGCTGGCACAGCGTATTTATATTCACCATATATCACTCATCACCATGATATCTCAAAACTTTTTAAATGTTTTGAAGTAAGAATTCTGTCTTAACTACATGTACTCTCTTCCTTGCCAAAACATGGAGTAAGAACCTCACCTAGAGACACAGCTTCGTTCCTAGGGTAGGAAATGTGGTGAACTTGCTGAAGAAAGCAGGAAAAAAGAATTATGCTGGTTTTTTTAGAAGTTAATTCTTAATGGAATCACTTTAATTTGTTGTATTCTCAGTCCAGTTCTGAGATCTTGGTTCCCAGACTCAGTAACCAGAGGGCAGTTAAAAAATGGGGAGACAACTTTGTCACACTTCTATGCTAAGACACTTTAGTCAATCAGGCCAGTGTGCATGCTACTTAAATATTGAGACAGTGCTTACTGGCCTGAAAGAGACAGGGAGTTTTACATAAATCTTTCTGTCAGGCTCTCCAGCTTATGTCCTCACCATCCAACCCTGCATTAGCTTTCTTGTAGATTTTGAATCAAATTATACAACTTTAGATCTGAGCCCTTTATCATATTTACTTTTGGTATTGTCTGAAAAAAACTACACAGTCTGCAGCCAAAGATTTGAGTGCATTCCTGTGGCTTCTTATGGATGTGACAGACAGAGCTACTGATATGCAGAGGCACAGCTGGCAGGAAGGTGGAAGATACCAGCAGAGCTGAGGGGCCAGAAGCTGCATCTTGGACACCCTTTGCACCTCAGTGGCCCCAAACCCTGACAGTGGACAGCTGGCTCAGGAAACTAGACCTTGATACCTTTCTACATCTTCTTGCTCAGAAAAGGAAGAATACACTCTGCAAGGTTAAGACATCTCCAGACAACAAGTGAAACTTATTTTGGCACCAAGCAACCTGTATTCTTATGGGATACAATCATATTTCTTCATGACATATATGGGTTGGATGGGTTATAGTACCACAGGCCATTCCCTGCATTCCCTGCAGCCATCCTCCTCTAGTTTATGTATCAGAAGCCTTACAGCCCATCTGTCATATTATAAAATGCTACAGGGTAAAACTAAATATAAGCAAATGACACTCATTTGCTTATATTTAGTTTTACCCTGTAGCATTTTTTGTGTTCCTGGCCTTTTCTTTCATTTTGCTAGTGGCAAGTCACTATTAAATTATGCATGTTTACTTAAATTCTTTGTTTACATTACATTTGGAGATCAGAGAGTGAACAGGAGTTTTTAATGATGGTTCAGTCCATTCAACTTCCCCTTGGTGCACCAGCTGGGAGGGCTCCCAATGAGCCAATCTCTCCATTAAGCATAATGAAACCCACAGTCTCAGGGGCAGCAAATAATTTTCTTTTGCTTGCTTCTGAAGGCAAGACTTTTCAGTCTCTTTCTCTAATATTTAAATGTCACATCGCTCTGTCCATGCCTGTGAGGACAGGCAGCAATTGTGAGGGGTCATCTCAGAAGAAAAGGGGGGTGACGGGAAAATCTGAGCGTCCTTCATTTTGCTGCAATAATAGGAGCGCTGCCTAATACAGACAAACACTTAAGACTATCATGGAACATTCTAGCAACATTCTAACCAATCACAACGGTGATTGTTTATATAACCCATATAAACATAGTAACTCCCATGATACCATTGGAACAAACTTGAACTCTCACAAACTTGAAACACCTTAGTCCCCTGACTAAGGGTGTTGCTTTCCGTGGCCTTGGCTTGATACCCACTAGGCTGGCTTGCTGGCCAGGCCAGGCCATTGGACCTCCACATTTAAAACTATATTAAGATGTGATCAGGCCAAACTTGTATCAAAGCATGAGGCCAAGTTAAGACAACCATTATGTGGGGCATTTGTCTGCACAGCAGGATAAGAATCACTGCAGCCGAAAGAAATAATTATTTTAGGAAAACACAAGTTAAATTCGAGAATCAATTCAATTCAATAATCAAGCCACAGAAAAATACTATATTCAGCAGCTTTAGCACTATCTAATACTTAAAAGTGATGAGCAGGAGTCACTGAATCCACATAAAATTTGATCCTAAGATCAGGAGTCCATTTTTATCTTTATATTTGCTTCCAAAAAGATAACTTCATGTGAGAGATATCTCTGGAAACCCAAGTGTTCAAATGCTGAATGTGTCCAGCTAAGATACAACACAGCATCTGAATTAATTTTTACCTTCTTATATTTATTTTTTAAATGTTGCTTTTTACTATTTCAAAATGTGCAGTCTGGCAAGGTAGAATTTGTTTTTTCCCTACCTCTCCTGGAGCTTCAATGGTGTCTCCGCAGCTAATTGCTTTACAGGCTTTCACATATGTATACATAACACATTGATTTTGAGTATTTCAGAAACCATTTGCAGATAAATCTCCTTTTATATACTGGTAAAGTGGAACAGTGCCTCCCAACTTCAGCTTCAGAAACAACTAAAGCAGAAAGGGCTTCCTTGGAAGAGGATAAAGCTTAGCTGCAGCAGGGCCATCTGACCACTCTGACCTGTGCAGGCAAATGCACTGGTTTTAATGTCAAGCAGCATACCTGACAACTTAGATTGGAGAGATGAGCAGAGATAAACCATCTGTAATCCATCAAAGGCAAATGCAGGGTCCCTTGCACCTGGGGAGGAATAACCCCCAGCACCAGCACAGGCTGGGGGCTTTCCTGGAAAGCAGCTCTGTGGAGAAGGACCTGGGGTTCCTGGTGGACAGCAAGCTGTCCATGAGTCAGCAGTGTGTCCTGGGGGCCAAGAAGGCCAATGGTGTCCTGGGGTGCATTGGGAAGAGCAGTGCCAGCAGCATGAGGGGGGTGATCCTGTCCTTCTACCCAGCCCTGGTGAGGCACCTATGGAGTGCTGTGTCCAGTTCTGGCTCCTCAAGCCAAGAGACATGGAGCTCCTGGAGAGAGACCAGAGAAGATCTACCAAGTTGCTCCAGGGCCTGGGTAATGTTGCAAGAAAAGGCTGAGGGAGATGGGCCTGTTCAGCCTGGAGAAGAGATGACTGAGAGGGAATGTCATCACTGTCTGTGAGTATCTGAAGGGAGAGTGGCAAGAGAATGGAGCTGGGCTCTTCCTAGTGGTGCTGAGCAATAAGACAAAGGTAGAAACTAAAGCACAGCATCAGTTCCTGAACATAAGGAAGAACTTCTTTACTGTGCAGGTGACCAGGCACTTGGAACAGATTTCTTGGAGAGCTTGTGGAGTTTCCCTCGCTGGAGATAATCAAGAATATTCACTTGGATGCAATCCTGTGCCATGTACTTTGGGATGACCCTTCTTGAGCAGGGAGTCTAAACTACATGACCTACTGCAGTCCCTCTCAACCCAATTCAATCTGTGATAACCAGTGATACTTCTATGAGTATCACTCTTTTTCTTAAATATGTGGCATTTGGGGAAAAAAAACCCATGACAAAACAAGTAAAGAATTTAGTAGTAAGGACCTATGTGAAAGCCTTCAAAATAAAATAAAAAAGACTGAGGTGTGCAAGTTTATACGGTTTTAAAGATGTTTCATGCATACCTACTTTTACATCACCTTGTTCATTGTGCTTTCTTACTCATCCTTTTATTTCCTTTATAAAATTTATACACAACAGTTTTTACTTATATACACTGTTACTACTGTGAAGATGTGTGGGAGATCCTTGCTGCCATCACACCATTCCTGCTGCCTCTTTGTTAAACCCTTTCCCCTGATACTAAGTATGTTTGTTGTTTCTTTACATGGTAACTCTAAAATACATTATGCCTCTTCCTCTGTGTGGGTAGAGCTTTTAGCTTAACTGGGTTTTCGGCCCTATTATCACAAACAATAATTAACAGTGTAAGGCTTGTGATATGTTCAAAAAAGTTTGAAAGCAGGCAACATTAGGTTTCAAACTATCACCAAAATTTTGCACACTCTTCATCAAATGCATCTTCAACGTCAATTGTCAAATATAGTCTTCAACTGATCTTTAACAGCACAGTTTGCTATGCCAACAAAGTGCCGTACTATGTTCCATTTCTTTTTGTGGCTCTAAAGAAGAGCCATATTTTTAACATGGGTTCATATACTATTTCTGAACAGCACAACCACATAGTGTGATTGTAAAAGAATTTATACACAAGCTCTAATCTACTTTGACTTCACCGGATGGAGCAAATACTGGTTAAAAGATCACACTAATTACAAGATAATGGGTAGAGTAATTAGTATTATCAATTATGCTAGTAATGGCAATATTAGTCACTCCAGAATACAATCTTCATGTCTTTTATTTCTTTGTCATTGGCATCTTGTGATCACTTAAAAGGTGGTTTGTAAATAGAGTTTATTAATTGTGAGCAGTCTAGACACACTCAGTTAGACTGAGTTTTGTTCTCTTCTCAATGCTTCAAGTACTCCTTACAAATAGTAACTGCTCCAAATAATTGCTACTGCTGTCAGGTTTGGCACCAAAATACTAGTGATGAATTATTTTTTAAAGTATTCAGCAATTACTTTCAGTATTTTTTACTTTTAGGACCTATCTAGTGACAAAGTATAATTATTAAAGGTGTTAAATATGAATAATCTTGAAATATTCCCTGAATAAGCTGGTTTAAAAATACCCCTTTATGTAATCTTCAGTTTGGTGAGAGTCACAGCAGTGACTGATTTTTACACTAAGTTATTTTTTTAAGTAACAAATAAAATTCATTTATGAATCACAAGCAGGTAACTATTTGGCTTATATTTAATGTCAAATAAAAACAAGCCTCCGGTATTCATAAATATCAGGCTATCCATTGTTCACTTGACAAGAGCAATCCACAGTGATTTATTGTAAATGGGAAGGATGCTGACAATGTGCCATGCTGTATGGATTTGGACAGATGGTATTTGTCAGAGAACAGCTCTTCTTTCAAGAAATAAGTAGATTTTGGGTAAATATAGAGCAAGAAACAGGTTGGTTTATGCTCATGATAGTATTCTGGTTTATTTTCTTTAGGCTATAATGGTGCATTTTCTCAGTCCCTGGAAAAGCTGTCACTTTTGCAAGTAAAAGTGAGAATAGTCAACAACGATGACAATCCACAGATCTTTAACAAAGTGCAGTTAAATCAAAGAGCTCTGTACATTACTATTACATCAGTGGGAAACTTAGACCATATTGTGCACTGAAAACAACAAAAAACCCTCAAAGGCTGCTGCAGTGCAGCATTTGCTTAAGCCTATGGTTTTCCTGACTAGAAAAAAAAAAAGAGAAAATATTCCTTTTCAAGTATTTGCAAAGTAATGTGTAGTTCCATTGTTTATATCTATACATTTATACATATGTATCTACATATCTCAGATCTTCTCAAAATAAAGTGTTACAATAGTGGTTTTATCTGAATTCAGGACACATACTTAAACCTAACCAAAGTGGCATATTGATGTTAGACTCGTCCTTCCCTTGGTTACTGCAGATAGACCTAGTCAGAAAGTGACAAAGTCAGAAAGTCCTTCTGGAGTACAGGTGGTATGGATGCAATCCTCAAACAGAAGACCCTCTACTGGATCTGGCTGTGTCAGAAATATTCTCTGTTATGTTCCTACCAGTGCTAGTATGTTCCAATTACTTTGAAAAGATTGAGATTTCTGGCAGTTTTTGATGCTTTAAAAACCATTTCCATCAGACCTGCTCTAAATAAGTTTGCAATTCATAAGGGCAAGTAGGCATCCAAATGTCATATAGGCTCCTGAGTCCAATTTGTGCCCCTACATTTTCTGCTAACAGGCATTTGATACCAAAAATCAGGATAAAGAAAAGAACTCCTTAACACCAGTGTAGCATTAAGAAGCAGGTATTCTCTATTCAGCCAGAGGCACAAAGGCATATCTCCTCCAGAAATTGTGCATGCTGAGTACAGAAGAAGCTACTTTTTGTGTACTCTTCTTTACATATATATTCATTGATTTTCCTGGAATAAACATACATTGATCATGATTTCCCTGAAATCTGACATATATTCTTTCCCCTCTATGCATGTGTCCTTCTGTCCTGGGGGTCTCTTTTGGGGTCCCTGGTCAGTGACCCCAAAGTCATACCTGACTACCTGGTGAACTGATAAAATTTGGCAGAGCAGAACTGGCTACTTTCCAGTTGTTGTTCCTACAGAATAAGCATTATGTGGTTCCACAGGCCAGTGGTTTTTGAAGAGTAAGCATTGTATTAGCCCATCAGGTGCAAACAATTTTTCATCTGAAAACACATTCACAAAACTAAGTCAAATCCTTTTCCTCAGGATGATTTTCAAACGACTTTCACAAATTCCCTGCCTAGCATAATTTGTCCAGTGGGGACAGGAAGTCACTGCAATCCAAGGATGACATCAATTGCTTCATGGGAGAGAAATTTGTTTGCTATTTCTGTTGGTTAGCAAGGATCTGAATCCAAATTTCCCACCACCCTTGAAAATGCCCTAGAAAATGCAACTGGCAGTTCTGGGAGAGACTTGTAATTTTTGCTGTCAGTGGTTTTCCATGTGCATAAGCAATTAAATGTTCATGGGCTGTTTCAGTGTTCAAAATCACTGGAAATGTTTCATGTCTCTTTATTGCACTACCAGGAGTAACAGAACTTTCCACTGAGGTGCATCCTTGGAGCTTGCATCAACAAGCCCTGTCACACAGAATCAGCTAAACTGATTAACTGCTCCAAGAGCTTAATCATTCATCGCCAATCTAAATGACTCAATTAAGTGTCTAATCACACATATAATGTAAAAATAAATGCTTTTATTTATGCTCTAAGCAGAGGCTACTGGGATTTTGGCTGCCTGCAGATCAGTCACATGGGCCCACCTCAGTGTGCAAAGTGTGTGTCTCCATGTAGATATTTCAATGTGTCCTCCAGGGCTGGTACAAATGGCTGGACAATCCCAACACTGAACATCACCAGTTGCTGCCCTGCCCCTCTTCCCCCACACCGAAGGAGAAAGAAATTCACAATCACAAAATAGTTAGGGTTGGAAGGGACCTCAGGAAATGATCCAGTCCAACCACCCCCCTCACCGAGGCAGGGTTACTTACAGCAGATTACATAGGAATACACCCATGTGGATTTAAAGTATCTTCAGAGAGGGTTTGAAACCCTTAATCTCCTGCACAGTCTGTTCCAGTGTTCTGCAACCTTCAATTGAAAAGAAATTCTTCCTTATTGTGAAGCGATTTTTTTTTATGCTTATGGCCACTGTTGCGACTGTTTATGACCTCTTCCTGTTGCTCCTTGTCTCTCTTTTACTGTGAGGCCCAGAACTGGACACAGCACTCCAGATACGGCCTCACGAGGGCCGAGTAGACAGCACCACCTCCCTCAACCTTCAACACTCTTTCCGATGCCCAGGATACCCTTGGCCCTCCTGGCCACAAGGGCACTGCCGGCTGATGGGCAACTTGTCACCCACCATATCAGCCTCTAGCTGAGGAGGCGAGGCCAGCTCTGCTGACAGCAGACGCGTTTCACTCGGCTGCCCGCAGCTGCGCCGCCGAAGGCCGAGGCGGTGGCGGGGCGGGCGCGGCCCGATGAGCTCATCCGCGGGCGCCGCGGCCGCGCCGTAGGGGCGGGGAGGTGAAGCCGGCGCGGCGCCGGGCGCGGGTGGGTGGTGGCAGCGACGGCGGCAGCAGCTCGGGCGGCTGGCGGGGCCGGGCAGGGGACGGCGTGTCCCTGTGTGTCCCCGCGTGTCCCCGCACAGGCCCCGGGAGCCGGCGCGCAGGCGGGGCAGTGGCCGCCGCTGTAAGTGTTCCTTCCTTGTCCGTCGCCCCCCGTCTCCGTGCTTCCGGCCGGGACCCGCCGCCTCGGCTGGACGGGCCGGCATCGCTGTCCCGCAGCGCTGCCCGCCGCTCCGCCACGCCTCGTGCGAGGGAGGCGCTGCTGGAAGTGACAAAACTCTCCGTCCCTGCTTTTCCTTACAAACTAAATGGCTGCGCCCAGAGGGTAGGGAGCTGTGGAGGAGGCGGAATGCAAAGCAGTAGGGAGCGTGCGGCTGACGAGCCCTGCTGTCCTTTTTCACGCAGCTTGGGTCGATGCCTTCTTGTGGGCTGCTGATGTCCTGAAAGAATTTTAAACGTGGATGTGTTCGACCGTCTCAAATCTGTTCCACTCATTGTCCTCTTTACAGTGGAAACATGTAGGTGAAACTCCTCTCTTAATAAATGGTGGCGTGTAATTCATCTGAGGATCTCAGCGTAGTTGTATGTTAAGTCTATATTGCAGAGATCTAGTTAAATGGCTGAGACAGATTGCCAGTGACAACATTGGAAAGACTTTTTCTGATTCCAGCCTTAAAGATTTAGGTCTTTGACATTGTAGGTATTATTCATTAACAACAGCTGCATTAAGTTGAAGACAGTCGTTCTGTTTCCGCGCAGATTTTATTTGGGTGATTCCTATATATGAATATCGTCAGACATGCATGCTCCGTGTCCTGAAAGTCAGTTACACACAACCTTTCCTTGTGCATTTTGAGTTGAAATAAAATCCAGGGTAGTTCCTCTTTAATGCTGTTCAGCATCTCTATAGAATCCCTCACTTTGAAGGGACCACTGAAGATTTTCTAGTCCCTCTTCATGCAAATTACCCAGGCCCATGTCCACCTTGAAATCATTTTGTAAAATAAAACTGGAAAATTCTGTCCTTACACAAGTGTTGGTCATGGGGTTAGTTATGTTTTTGTGGGGTTGTTTTGTTTTTTAATTTTGGTTATTGGGGTTTTTTTTTTGTTTTTTTGAGGGTTTTTTGATAAAGTAATGAAATTTTGGGGCAGAAAATTGTAAAACACATATTTGGTCTCTTTTTAAGTATTTGGTCATTACTGTAATACAAATAATTTTCAATGGAGGAAAGATGGGTTAAGGATAATATCAGGTTACTCATCCTAGCTCCTTTGCCAGTTGTAAGTTAGGCTTCTTTTTCAGTCTTGGGTGTTTTTCTTTGGGAATTAGTATTTTGGAGGTCGGAGGGGACTTCTTTTCTTTTGTTATTTCTCTTATTTGAGCTGGAAGATGGAGTTTTCTCTCTTGGCTTGTCATTTCAGCTCATAGAAATCAATTTCCCTTACTGCCAACTTGCTGCTGTAGTTGGTAAAGAATGTCTTCCATTATACTCATTATTCCTACAGTTTTCAGGCTTTAAAGGAGCTTTCTGGAAAGGTACCAATTGTTTTATCAAGGGACATCAATGATTGAATTAATTTTCACATCAAAGCCTCATTACAAAATGCGCTGTTTTTCTTATGATGCAGAGTGAGGTCTGTAAGCTCTCTTCTGTGCATTGTTTTATAGTACTTTAACATGAGCAAATGTTTCTGTTAGTTTGTTTAAGCCTTACTTCCATCTGTAGAACCCATTCTTGCCTTAAAAGGCTTAAGATCTCCTAGGTATTTGTCTTATGTGTGTGTGTAGGGGAAAAAAAAAGTTCGTAATTACCGAAATAATGTATTCCTTGGTATCTAAAGAATAAAATTCTTGCTGATGCTGGTGGTCAAAACTGAGTTCTTAGTAAGATCTTAGTGTCTTATATTGCGTGGAAAATGTATAAACCTGGATTTGGAAGGAGCTCCCTTGAAAGCAGTTTAAGCAGCATTAGTTATAAACCTTTTCTAATTATCAAAGAGAATGTTTATCCAAAATACACTTTTTTTTTTCATTTAAAAGTTTCTTTAAATGTTAAGTAGAGAGCATTATAGCCTTAATTGTAACATCTGCTTGTTGAAAGTATTTGAATTAGCTTTTTTGTACAGGTGAAGAAAATCATGCTTGGCTGAAGGTGAAGAGAGACCAAACGTGGCTTTATTTTCCTTGTATTAAAAGGTGGTGTTTAAATGTGTCTGAATATTGGCCAGTGGCATGTAGGGAGAGTCTGTGTCACTGAAATTCTTCTACACCTTTTGAAGAATACCGTGAGTAAGTAACACAATCAAGTGCTCTGTGCTTTAGAGATCCTTGTTTGTGGATCAGGATATTAGCTTACATTTCCAGCTCAGGTGCACCTGCCAGGCTGTGTGCTTGAGTGGCTGTGCGTGGAATTAGCTGTCTCTGCTGACTGTTGATCTAAGCAGATGATTCTGGCAAGATCTTCAAACAGGCATCTTAGCATAAATTGGTAGGGTTCTTCTGACCATCCTTAGTTTGCTAGAAAACTAAATTTGTGTAAATTTCTATGGAGTTACTTAAATGGACTGTTATTTCAGTGAATGAGTTTGTGTGAGGTGTGAAAAACAAAAGTTGAGACAGAAATGGGCACTGTCTTAGGGATTCATGCCTGCTACTTGTGTCAGCATTTGTGTGTTACTTTGTGTGACTCTGATTTTGCACAATGAAAAACAGTTGTAGGGTTTGTAAGGCATTAACCATTTTATGTGTTCAAATATTTGCAACAGCTCCATGTTGGGGGTTTTCCAGGGCTTGATAGATATCAACTACAGAGCTGTAACTGCTTGGATTGCTTGGAGACTTGATCTTCTGTTGTACGGCCCTCTTTTCATTATTTTTTGCTTTCTAAGATTTTGGAAATGCATGAAAAACGACAGCTGCTGTTGTGCTCTGAAACAAGATGTATTTTGTGTATGCTTCATGTTTGGTGTATGCCTTCATGACAAGATGCAGGACTATCTTAGGCAGCTGTGTTTTGTGCCTGCCTTTCAGTCGTGCGAGGCATGACAGTGTCACATGTAAGACAGTTCTTCACTGTCTGCTGTAGCAGTAGTGCAGTGAAAATGAAGTGTGTGCTTGCAAAGGGAGTAGATAATTCAGAACATTCTTGATAGTGTGTTTCTAGCTCCTGACTATATATTTTAAGTTATCTCTAATGACCACGCATCATCTGTTTTTCAAGGTGGGTTTGTTTGGGTTTTTTTTAAAGTCTGTAAGCCTTTCACTTGCTTCCACCTAGTAGTGCCTCTGATGGACATTTCAGCAAGTTCAGAGGCTTTTCTAATTTTCTTATCTGGATTGTTACTGTTAGAGTGGAGTTAGACTGGAGTAGTTAACTATTAGCATTTGAAATAACAGCTTCTTGGATTAATGAAATATCAATATCAGTTATCATAATTGATCACTCTAGTTTTTAACGTGCTGTTTACAAGTTTAACTAGACTCCTTTGTATAACAGTTCTCCTCCCCCTTCTGGTTCATCATTTGAAATGGGTATTCTGTGTAGTTCAGCTGTCCCTGGGGGTTTTTTCCCTCAACTTTCACTGGACAAAACTATATTTCGAAGTCCTTCCCATCTCTTTATTTCCTTTTTGCTTTTAACTGTTAAACCTGAGGCTATGAGTTACAGTATATTGCCTATCAAAAAGAAACTTTTTTTTTCCCACCTGTAGACATTTGTACAAAGCTTAATCTTGTCTACTTTGCAGCTGTGTTTTATGTTGCCTGGAAACTTTTTTTCTCATATTTGCTTTCAGAGACCTGTGTTTCTAATTCAGGCTGATGCTTTTTGTATTGAGTGGAAAACAATGTTATACAAATATAATTCCCCAAAGGATCATATCTCTCCTGTTTCCCATTCTTCATGTCTTTTATGCAATTCTATTATGTGCTGCTGATCAAGATTGACTCTATTAATGTTGGCCACCATCTGCTGTTACTGTTTGTTCTTTTGTGAACATCTGTCTTCTAAAATATTAAAACATAAAACCAAATAATCAGCTTTCCATGTAATTTTATTTATTTTGTTACTTACAAAATGTGTTTATAAAGTACATTTAATAAGAAAGATCCATTGAATTTAAGGTCTATCTTTAAAATACACTAGTAATTTTTTACATCCCTTTGTGTAAAAGAAGTATAACATGAAACACGGTTTAGGAAATGATCATGAGGACTTTGTAGCAGCTTTACAATTTCTGCTTAATTTTTTTTCCATGCCTGGAGTTCAGCTAGTGAACCTCCTTTTCTAAAGGTGAAATGCATTAATTGCACAGAAGTGAAAACCAGATACTTGTATTAGGGGCGTATTATAGTAAAAAAATATTACAGAAGACAATGTTGAATAAGAGATGTATTTCAAAAAAAGATGTCAAAAAATGTATCTTTTCTGTGATGCCAGTACCTTGATATATGTGTAAGGTAGTGAACAACTTATCAAATTCAAAGAATATTTCTCAGAACAGCATATTTATGCCGCAGTAGTAAATGATGTACTGTTTGCATGCACAAAGCTCGAATATGCACAGAGAACTTTCAAGGTGTACAGCAAGGGGTTTGCTTCAGAAGGTGAGGTAATGTGTTTCCTGTATTATATCAACACCATGATTAGAATTTGTCCTCTTAACCTATTAAGGAAAATGAAAAGAAATACAGAATAAATGGCAAATGCTAGACTGAGTTAGTTATGTGATTGTACACAGTTTGGGAATTAAGTTTTTTATACTCCATCTTAGTCTATACTTAATTTGTCACAAAAATGTCGGAAATAATTCTTCCTTTGTAGGAAAGAATCCTTATTTGTTTACCTAGGCTTGACTTGCAAATTTGTATAGCATTGCAGCTCCTGTTGATTTTGCCTAGGATTTTGATAGGCTGTATTTTAGTTCCAGCAGTAGTAATTGTGTTGGAGGGATAATAATACTATGATTTATTTACAATTTTTGGGAAGATGTGATTGAAGAAAAGACACCATGAAGTTATATTTATTCAAATGCAGTTGGAATCAAATGGTAAATGAAATCATTATTTACATCCTGTTTAGTTAAACCCCCCCAAATTATCACATATTTATGAAAAGACATCACAGTCTATGCAAAGAAGAGAATGGGGTTTATGTTTGATAGTTGCACAGCTACCTTTTTCCTTCTCACCAGTCCCTAGTATCTGTCATTACAACTTCTTTCTTCTGTGAATGCACACATACATTCTCTGTATATCATCTCAGTGGTTTAGTCATGTTGGACCAATGAGGGACAGTCTATGTGTAGATGCTAAATTTCAAACAAAGGATCAGTATGTTGTTTTACAACATCATTGAACTAGCATTACCGATTGAAAGCAAATGTACAGATACCTAGACTTAAAATAAATGTAACAAATTATATACATATAAATAAGTTTGTTCTGTTCTGTTATGTGTTCTGAGAATGGTCCTTTAAAAATTTTTGTGAAAAAGTTCATTACCTTTTAACTCTGATACTACATTCTGCTGTAATTTTTATCCTCCTCTTTTGCTGAAGTGCATCCTTCCTTTACCATTTGTTTTTTGCTTGGCTTTATTTCAGGTTTGCTTTAATGTGATTCCTGTGTTATTTTTTTCATTGCTACAGAGGTTGTGTGCGTGGTCATTCAGTGCCCTGATCTTTTACTTTTTCCTTGATAATAAAAGGCTGTCTATTTAAGTGCCCGCTGTCTATTTCAGCATCCAAGGAAACAGTTCATTCCTGTATTTTCTTCTGGAATAAAACTGGTAATTTCCCAAGGTGGTTGAGGTCCAATATTTGATAAGCCAACTTTTGTGGGATGCAACCATTTATCAATGCATTTGAATGTCATAAAATTAGCAATGCATTTCATGACGATCACCGAGAACGCTGTTTCCTGGGCGTATATTTTGGTATTCTTATACTTGAAATTGTCGATTTCTGTTCTGATTCTTAATTTTCTCATTCCCTTTTCATTTAGTGTTTCAGTTCAGTAACAAAAAAAAAGCAGCTCTACAGAAAACCAATCAATTTTTGCAGTTTTAGAAAATTAGCTCAGTGTAATGCCTTGCAATGCATGGAGGATAATTGTATTTGCAAGACAGCTTAGAGTTTTTTGCTTGTCTTTTCTCCATGCCCCTCTAGGGAGAGGCTGCCTACATCTGCTCTACACACCCAGTCAGGACCTGGGGTGTAGCAGGTAATTTTCTCTAATTGCCTTTTCCCAAGTCTGGCCTCTTCTCCCTACAATTTTGTGCATAGAATAGTACTCATATTTTATAAAAGGTGTCAGTATTATATTCTAAATATTTACAAATTAAAAATGTGTTTGTGCAAAACAGTTTGAATATTAGTTAAGTGTTGGGGTTTCCCCCACCAAGTCACTTTATTTCTTTACTCTATCACCAATAATTACTTGACCTGCTAGTAGTCATGAGGTTTTGGTAGTAAGAAAAAAATCCAGGTAACATCAGGTTCAGTCCACAGCATTACACATAGACATCATAGGTACATTGCTCATGTTGCCTGAATTTACTGAGCTATTTCAGTGGAAGAACCTTCTGATGTGAGCTTGTTGCCTGGGCATGTTTGCAGAAGTACTGAAAGATTGTTAAAAATTCAAAGAAAGGTTTTTCTCAGCTTGCCATCAAAAAGAGCCCTGAAAGAGCTAGAAAGGCACTGAGACAGGGAGATACATGCTATGTTCTTGTGCTTTGTGTTAAACTACCTGAGGGAACTATGTGGACAGTTTCTTGCCCTGAGCCTTTCACATAATGATAGTAACTTGATAGCATGCCCTGGATTCCTACGAAAAGATACAGCAAGTCTTTGGGTAGTCTGAGTTCCCCTCTGTGCTGACTTTGAGAACTATATAAAAATTGGCTTTGGATGGTAAAGTCTGTGATGAGGTGTAAAACTGTGAAATGGGTTGTGCATGTCACAATGGAGTATCTGTTCTCTTAAGGCACTTTGGCTGCCCATCATGGTGAGTGTCACTGAAATGGCAGGGGGAGAACTGTCTGTATTTCATCCTCTGATATCTATTCCTTATCTAGAAAGCAAACAGAAAGGACTTAAGTGGGCTAAATGTGCTTGACTTTGGCAAATGGTCATAGCAAAACAGAGAATGCATGTCAGTTCAACTTTGTGATGAACTTCTGCCAATTGTTGCAACGAATGTTGGTGCATTTTAGTATTTTTGTGCCTTTATAGGTATTTACTTATTTTCCAGTGAAAAGACTTTTTGTTTTCTGTAAGGAACTATTCTGAGTCATTATTGTGAGTTTCCAGCTACAAAAATGTAATTAGATACCTCAAGTATTTAAGATTTTAAAAACCTTCATGAGCAATCTCAAAGGAATACTTGGAATGCACTCCTTGTAAATTGGCTTATTTTTGTGTAAGAGCTGATATGAGAGTGGTTGTAATGTGGAAAGTATATTAATCTGTGGACAAGCATTGTATATAGGAATTTATTACTCTAAACATTTAAGACCTATGAGGTGATTTAGACTTAC
Organism: Serinus canaria; assembly: GCF_022539315.1. NCBI lineage: Eukaryota > Metazoa > Chordata > Aves > Passeriformes > Fringillidae > Serinus > Serinus canaria. The sequence goes on along the minus strand of NC_066343.1, from coordinate 37,927,332 downwards.
TCTTGTTATTTAAAATCACAGCAGAAATATATCACTATCTTTTGATACTTTTGGTTGTTTCTATTGGTTTATAAAAGTTTATAAAAAGTCTAGAAATACTTTCATTTGAGTTCTTCTCTGAAAGAACAACTCAAATGAAAGTATTTGAGTTCTTATCTGAATTTAAGTTCTTATCTGAAAAATACAGCCAGTGGTCCTTGACAGCAAATCCTGAAGCAAGCAGCTGCCATTCTAGCCTGATACCATTGTATGGAGATACAATCACCCTTTAGCAGTACCATTGTAATAAAGGCAGCTGGACTTTAAATAGAGTTAGAATCAGTGCATTTCAGAAATGGTTGTGAGATGATTTTCTTTATCTTTTTTTCTTTTTAGAGTGCAAGAAGTGGATAAACTACAATTTCAATATTGTAATCTTATTCCATATTATTTTTAGCACTGGGAGACTGAATATTCTCCTTCTGGAGTCATCATATGTCAGAATTGTTCAAGGCTTTGTAAAACTCTTGCCCAATAGGTGAACATGGAGACACAGCTAGACCCCATGAAGGATGATTTGCCTTTAATGGCAAACACTAGCTACATGCTTGTAAAGCACTATGTATTGGACTTGGATGTGGATTTTAAAAGTAAAGTTATTGAAGGCAGCATAGTTTTGTTCTTTGAGACTGGGAGCCAGTACAGGAAAACCAGCAGTGCTGGCAAAGAATGCTGCCAGCCACAGTTTGATGAAATCTGTAAAATGAGAGCATCTGAACCCTGCCACATTCCTATGATAAATGTTAGTACCTGTTCTTCTAAAACGGAATGTAATGATTTTGCTGTCAGTGGTAAAGAAGAGGAAGCTACTTCTGATGAAGATAGTAACCATAGCAACAATGAACAGGCTTCTGGGATTTCTAGTTCAAAGGACTGCTGTGACATAGAGGATCATGGAAACAAGGATTTTCTGCTGGTATTGGATTGCTGTGATTTATCTGTGCTAAAGGTTGAAGAGGTAGATGTTGCTGCTGTGTCAGGCATTAAAAAATTTACAAGGTCTGCCAAGCTAACTGGTGTTTCAAAGGAGCTGGAAAATCTCAGGAATCGGATTGTACATGAACTTGTGACTTTACCTGCAGATCGCTGGAAGGAACAGCTACACTATTTTACTCACTGTAGCCAGGCACCTGGCTGTGGGGAGCTTCTGTTTAGTACTGGCACCTGGAGCTTGGAGATAAGGAAATCAGGAATTCAGACTCCAGTGGACTTTCCTCATGCAATAAGAATATGGTACAAAACCAAGCCAGAGGGAAGATCTGTTGCATGGACTACAGACCAGAGTGGCAGGTATGTAACTGTTTGCTGAAAGCTTTGTATGCAATAAATTTAAATGGGTGCGAGAATGGAGAATCATATAATTGCTGAGCAACTGTGAACATAATGAAAACTGTTCCACAGTTTTCATTTCATCCTTGGTTTGAATCCTTTTGCTGTCCTGTAGAAGAACAGACAATCTCTGCTCATGAAACCCTAATGGACTTGAAGATCACAGGCCTGTTTTAGTGATTGTTTGCTCTTTCTGAGTGGGAGTAAATAACGTGTGTATTTCAATAAGTGTGTGCAGGAAATGGGGAATTATCATTTAGGGAAAGATAAGACATGAATGTTAGGTTACTTTGTGCTCTTTTCCCTTCCTGGCTTACACAGCATAAAGTTCATTATACATAAGATTTAATGGAATTACTTCACAATTAGTTCTTTATCAATATTGTAATCAGCTTAGAAATACAGTCTTCTTCTGTTTAGTCTCTCCTAATCAGCTTTCAGAATCTTCATCTATAATGTTAAGAACATTGATGATAGCAAATGAACTGCAAACTGAAAGAAGTATTGGGATTATATCTAGTGTTAGTGAAAAGGACATGGTATTGTACTGAAATCTTCAATATAAGCCTTTTATAGAAGGGAAACTACAATCTACTCTTGACTTCTACAACTGTAATTGTTTTATTGGAATGTGGAAAGCTGGATTTTAATGGCTGTTATTTCTTTCTGATGTCTAAAAAGCAGGAACAAAGTTGGAAGATAAGGAACAAATGTGGCCTAATTGAATACTTGCTTTTCTTTTTCAGTCAAAAGATAAATTATATCTTTTATTCAGTTATATTCATATAAATTAAGTCTTTTCACTAGCATCTGTGTTGGTGAGGAAAATGAGACCTTTTGATTGTATTTGTGCTGGTTAGGGAATTCTGCTACTAATTCAGTAAGCACCATCAAGTCCAGAAATGTCTCAGTAGTGTTCATTATTTCTTTCCCTTCCTTTCCTCACTCCCTGAGGAATTATTTTTGGTATGAGTTTAGGAAATTTAACTTGACATAGTACCCTTATATCTGAAAATTCTGAATTTTGACTGCATGTGAAGGTAGAGCAATTGCCCACGATCACATGTCTGTGTCCACCTGCCCGACTAACTAATGTTAGCAACACTCCGCTGGTATAGGACTCCTCCTCTCTGTGGTTTGAGCATTTGAATGTTTCTTTTAGTCATCTAAATCATGGACAGTTTTGACTCTTTATAACCCTTTCACTGCAGAGCATTGTTTTTAATTTAGTGACATTTCATGGCAGTTGTACACTAATGGATGGAATTTTATGGATCAGCAGTGGAGCAGAAAAAGCAGGCTTGACATGGATCCAGCAGTTTGATGGTATAAAATAGTACAAACTGATTTATTATCGGGCCTGTGTAGGGTATTCCAAAAACTAATGCCTGTCAGAAAATAAGTTTTCATAGCATAGTCATTAGAATCTTTCTTGGTATCCTTTTAAAATCAAATTCTATATGTGATGAGCCCATAAACATAGTGGTAAATCTCATATTGCCATAGGAGAATTCTTCAAATTGTTCCAAATTTGGAATAATCTGGTGCTTTTTTTTTTTCAGATGTCACACTGTTTGCTAAAGGAGTCTATATGGTGGTTCCAGCTCTGAAGAAAAGTAAATTACAAAGTACACACATTGTGTAACCACTTCAGTGTTTCCTGTAATTTAACACTAGTACAATGTTTTGAAATTTAGCCTATGCACAATTTTATCAAGAGCTCAATTTTATTTGTTTTAAAGAATGATGTATTATAATACACAAATAACACCAGTGGAAACAAAGCTTGTGGGATGAGTTTAGGCAAGATCAGATATATGTGTACAGACATGTTATCACAGCAGAACACACTTCTGTTTTCGGTAGAGGAACTGAACATGTAGAATTTCAGAATTTCCCTGTCCAAGCTTTTGGGACCAAACAGAAAAGGCAATGACAGAGCTGACTTGTGCTAATGGAAAGAGGAAAGGAATGATCAGGATACCTACCAAAAAACACTTGATGAAAGGGACACTTTTGACCTCTCTAAACTTGGATGCTAGTTCCTTGCATCACTGTTATGATTACACAGGTGTGTATACAGCTGGGTCATAAGGCATATTAGGGAGCTAATCTAATTGAAATAAGTAGAGCAGGGAAGAGAGTAGAAGGGAATAAGATATGTTTGGAAAATACTACTGAGGTTAGTTTGGAAGGAGGAGTTATTTACTACAAATTATGAAATGTTTTATGAAAAGAGATGTTTGGTTTTTCAGTGGTGTGAGTTTAGCATTGTTTTGTGCTCTTGGAAGCTGGAAATACAGGAAGGGAATAAAGAATTTGGTTTCTTCATAGGCAAGATTTGGTAGAATAAGATAGTCCAGAACCCTCATAGGTCACAGACCAAACCTTAAGAGGCTCTCCTCAGCTGTGAGGAATCTCTACTGTTATTTTGTTTAATTTTGTTCCCAACAATGGGAACATGGGAATATAAATATTTGACAAATTATTGGAGTACTTTAAAGTTCGTTGGATCATTCATGTGCTATGCAATGAATTCTAAAGATTGACAAATGATATTAATAGAATGGAAAAGTAAAACAAACAAACAAAAAAAAAAAAACCACAAAAAACCCCAAAAAGCACAAACAAACAAAAATCAAAAAACCAAAACCAAACAAAAAAAGTGGCAAACCCTGAGTACGAAATAAATGGATTTGATATTCCTGAAATGTGGAAGGCAACAAACTAATATTTGTAAAAAATATAAATTCTATCCTCTGAATTAGTTGCTCTAACTAAAAGGAAGACATAGGTTTGCATGAGAAACATGGGTATTATTGACTGGTGGTTTTTTCAACAGCAAAATGTAAACAAGAATACCTGCTCTGGTGGAATCTGATCACAGTCACTGGAACCTTGCAGATATGTAAATTGGTAAGGCAGAGTAAAAAAGTTCTTGTGATTTAGATGCCAGAAAGTCCTGCTGCTTCAACAGTGTGATTTAGAGTAAAGAAGAGCTGCAAACAGCAGTGCTTTTACAGGGATTGGCCTTGTAGATCACCCTTGGAAGGGGTGCCCCCTCACATCCTTAGAGACAACCTTTGCAAAAATAGGGAATGTGATTTTTCAAATACAGGAAAGGGGTAGAGTTTCTGAGGTGGGCTTTTCCCTTGATAAAGCCTCAGATGTTAGGCAAAGCAGGTTGACATGGGTGAGCCTTGGAATATGTTTCAGGTGTTTGATGGTAGGCATCTCAAGGCCTGCAGATTCCTGTTCCGAGAACAGATTATCAACCGAGCATTTATTATTAGCCTGAAGATCATTTTAATTCATTAGTACAGTGCATAGGCCTACATGGGAGAGGGAGGTCTGCCAAGAGGTGGTTTGAACTGATTTTGTTGAGTTGTAAAGATATGTGGACTACTGATGAGTTACAATTGCACGAATCAAATTTTCATCAGAGAGATTACTGAACAACAGACAGTCTCTAGTCTCCTCTTGGGGCAAAACCAAACATAACCACAACTAGTACTGATTTCTCGAGTAGTCTGGATGGCTGTTCACTTGGGAAAATTTATCCATTTTTCTCATGGTCTTCCTTTTTGTCAGGACAACTGATTCAGAGGAGATAATTTAAAGGTTTTTACAAATATTTGTTTCTTGCCTTCTACATTTCCAGGCATAACAAATCCATTCATTTTGTACTCAGAGTTTGCCTATTTTTTTGTTTATTTATATTTTTTGTTTACTTGTCATAAAGCTGTCCAGAGGAGTGGCCAGAGATGTCACTCCTGTGTTTTGTGAATGTTTTGGGGATGCTTGTTCTTCCAGTGTGACAAATAACTAAATAAATATTCTGAGTTTTCCACTTACCTTTCTTTTGCTGCATGAAATTTCCTTAACTCTTGAAGCCTATCATGGCAAAGATTATGGTTGGCATAAATATTACATAAGTAGATGATTTGAGTATTACAGGATCATTAAAAGTTAAAGACTGGGGTGGAAGGGATAGGTAGTAGAAAGAGGAAAGGAACTGTGAAGTTTCTTGCTAGGAGGGGTGGAGATAAATTATTAAAAAAGGGTAAATACTGCTATCAATTGACAAAAGCTGTCTAAACCTAATTATTTGTCTTTGCTATTCTATCATGTGCTTAGATTAGCTGGTTTTTTTTTTCTGGATCAAATGAAGAAACTGATTGATACCAGTATAAGAATTATATTTCTGGTCCTCTTAAGTGCTGGAATAGTGCTGCCTGACCCCAAACAAAGACAGTTGTCAGCTGCAGTGGATGTCCTAAAGTAACATTGCACAATTACCAATGCTATAAAAAGAAATTACCACTGTAAAAGAAGTATAACAAACACCTAATTAAAGGCTTACATAATTGTTATTCCAATAGTTTCCTTTAAAATTTAGAACCTGTCAATTTCATCATTATTTTTTAGCAGACTGACATAATTGGGTATATTTAGGAAAATAATGAAGTTAATAAATATACCTGGTCAAAAATTGTACTAAAATGGGTGAGGAATGGAAAGAAGTCCTACTTCTGAAGAACAGATTATGTATGTGACCAGTCTTTCTCCACTTATCTAACTCACTTTCTACTTGGGCTTTTATGGTAGAGACTTGTGACCTTCCTGTGTGTGTATATTTTAGAATTAAAATGAGCTACTAGACTAGGAGGCTTAGAACTAAGCCTCTAGGAGCAGCTTGAGTGCTAGCACTAAGCATATCTGAGTTCACTGAATTTCATTTTCCCCATCTGCAAAGTGGTGTTGACATTATCTGTAAAATACCTTATGGTCTGCAGGTAAAGGTGCTCTCTGAGAGCAGGTGACATAAATGTTCTTGGTAGCATCTGAAATGTTTATCTTATATTTGACACAGCGTTATAACATTTAGTTTAGCACTGTTCTGCTAGCCAGTTTTCTCTGTCCCTGTATAGAATATGAGGATCCCCTGTACTGCTCCTAAGAGTGGATTGTACTGATGGCACCTGGCAAAACAGCCTTCACAGTGCATGGCAAATCATTAGGAAAATGTTTGTAGCAGTAGTCAGTAATCCCACCTTTCCTTTTTTCTTTCCATGCCTTCCCAGCACATGTGTGTTTTAGGGTAAATAATAATCCCAGTAGCTCTTGACTAACATTGCTAGGGGAAGCAGTTCTTCCTGGAAGGTGAAAAAACAGGTTCTTCTTTTTTCCTGTGAACTCACTGCCATTCACTCTTTGTTTTTACAGGAGAAAAGCCAATTATTCTATGTTTATCGAATAGGTTACAGATTCAGTTTTAGGAATTAAATTCTAACTAAGTAAATTAAAAATCTATGCAGGTTAGTTGTCCATTACATTTTGGCTGCACATTGTGTTTTACTGTTTAAGAAATAACCACTTGGCTTTCTCTCCACTGCAGTTACCTGAACTTCATTCAATGTCTAGGTCCTACTCTATTCACTCTGGTTCATGATGGGGGAAGTTAGACCATTTTCTTTTCCTGCTTGTGTGCTTTAACACAAGGCCTACTTAAACTGCAGCTTTCATCTCTGTTTTGCTGGAAGATCAACTGGCCTGCATTAGTTAATTTAAATTAACAGTAATTTAAATGTGCCAAGACAGCTCTGGATCCAATAGCAGAGATAGCAATGACAAGAGGACAAAATTATCTTTGGAATATATTTAATCTGTGACTGTCAGAATTTCCAAGTTCTTTCTCTCTGTATAGTTTGAAGTTGGCTTTAGAAAAGGAATAATTTGAAAGGAAAAGCAGTTTGGGGGGAGAGTAAATAAAAGGCTAAGATCTTAGCCATTGCAAAATCAATTTTGCTCTAACAATTTATCTCCTCCTTTCTGAAGTGTTTTAATAACTTTTCAACTCAAGTAATGAAAGATACTGATCAGAATATTTTTAGCTTCAAAGGTTCACAAAATAATGTATTTTGCTCCCATAATATTTAGCTTTAAATATCATAGGTTTTAAAAAGTTCAGTGTAGTGAAGTGATAATTTCAGAACTTTCTTTTACTGAAGAAACCTATTGACAGTGAATTTATATAATTTATATTTATATAATTTATAATTGAAAAATTAGCTTTTTTTTTTCCTTAAAATAAGTAGTGTTGTTATGCATGCTATAGGAATTTAGATAATACTGTAAAATGGGACAAAATAAGTAAACCAAGAATCATTAAGTCTATCCACCAGCAATAGCACGTTAGAAGGAGCTAATGAAAGGCCTTGTTACCTTCCCAGCTGTAGCTAAATGGTTAATAAGAAATTTACTGTCATCAAATATTGCAGCTGAAATTGGAAAGGGGTAGTAGACTGACAGGTTCAGCTGGGGAAAGGTTTAGAGTAACTCCAAAAGGAGCAGTACTACAAGGAAGATTGCTATGTAAGAAGCAAGAAGGAGGCTGAAGCTAGCAGAATAGAAATTAATTCTTCTTATTATATGCCCTGTGGCTGAAATTCCCAAAGACAGGTGAGCTAGGATTCATTACCTTTAAATGTAAAAATGCCAGGATTTTTTGAGGCTTGGACTAAGGAAGGCTCAAAACTAGATCTACTGCTGATTTTGCATGAGCCTTAAGGTTGCTAATCCAGGAGACTGGATTCATGATAGTGAAAGCACTACTGGAATGGTAGCAGGGAGGTATGCATGCATTGGCATCGTCAGAAGATGCTCAGAAGCCTTCTTTGACCTTATGGGCTCAACTGGAAGCTATTGTATGAGGCTGGAAGGCTCATGTAAAAACAGGAAAAACTGGAGTTAGTATTTTCTAGTTTAAAATTATTGTAGTAATCTTGCTTTTCTTGTTTTAAATTACTTAGATTGTACTTTGTTCATGTCATACAGGTTTGGAACCTGCAGAGCTGAAGTTAAAGAAAGAAACCACCTCAGTACGACAGCATCTTTGATTTTTTTTAATGTAGAACCTAATTCAATCTTTCTTATTGTAATTCCAATGTCAATCTCTTTTCCTTCCATCTAGGCCATGTGTTTACACAATGGGATCACCAATAAACAACAGAGCTCTCTTTCCATGCCAAGAACCACCAATTGCCTTGTCAACATGGCAAGCCTCAGTTCGAACAGCTGCAGGCTTTGTTGTGTTAATGAGTGGTGAAAACTCAGCAGAACCAGTCCAGCATCAAGAAGGTGAAATACATTTTTCAAGCCAAATTATTTTCCAAACTTTTATAATTAGGAATCAAGCTTGGTAACTAAGTGATTTGTGAAAGAATGAAATTCCTAACCTTAAAAACACTTCCATGTCTCTCTGTAATCTCCATGTCAGTCTGTGAAAAAGTTACCTCCTCAAGGCCTCAGGATAACTTTATAAGCATTTGAAGTATCTACATTTCTGCATTTCACTATATTGCTTTCCCCCCCACTCTGTATTTCCAAAACTAGATCTAATTCTTCATAAATTATCTTTATTTTAATCACAGTGTACTTGAGTTTTGTAGATGCAATCCTTATCAGGCTCTCAATACCTTCAAGCCTTGGTAGACAAGTATCTTTCAGTTTTAGTTTTCTAGTCTGAGTGTAGTTCAGCATATGATTAGAAGCAGCCATTGTGCCATATGTGTTGCCTAGAATACATGGAATATCTGAAGAATATTAGGTCAGTGCCCTGAAAATCTGATCTCCATGGGGTTTCTTAGCATTGACAAAACATACCTTTTTCAACAGTAAGCAAACAGGGATTTCTTCTGTGTTGGTTATACTTTGTTATCTAAACTTCTTTCTGCACAGTAAAGGAAGTTTTTAAGGCTTGTGTAAGTTCTACATATAATGAAGTGTGTCTTGTTCTCATGAGTTTTGATATAATCTGTCAAACTGAGTCAGTATTTTCTAGTGTGAGTAGGTCTAATGGGACATAGCATGTAAGAAAAGGTTAGAATTAAGCTTTTCTGGGGAGAAATATCTTCTGTTCCCCTTTAAATACACAGCTTTATTCTTGAGCAGAAAAAAAGGATAAAGTCTCTTGATTTGAGAATCCATTTTCATGGAATTGTCTGATTATATTTGGCCATATATGGGGCCTCTTTCAAGGCTTGTCTCTGCTGCTGAAATATGGAAAACTGCTATGATGAGCTGATCAGTTCCGTTGGAAAATAATACTTTTCTGTCTCAGCATCAAGAAAGCAAGGACCCTCTTGACTTCAGGCTAGGATAGCAGCTTTTCCATCAGTGTTTAACTGGTTTAATGAGAGACCCTAATTTTCATGCTTACATACAGCTGGAAATAAAAAACCAACAAGCTTTTTGGAATTGTAAAAATTTACAAAACTAATACAGAGGCAAAAATGGAAAGGAGTAATATTCTGAGGAATGTTTTAAAATCCAAGTAAACCCAAGATTTAAGTGCTAATCTGAAGCCTTGGATAAATTCCTAATGAATTTAGGAATTCACATTTGTGAGTTTAATTAATAGAATCTCTAAGAGCTAAAAAGTTTTAAATGTTCTGTTGTTTTAAATAACCTGTCCACATAGATCTTGTTGTTTGGCAATTCTGGAAGGTTTATGAAATGTATCCAGCTTAAAATTTTGTCTTTACGCACCAGAAAACCTTCCAGGGTAACTTCAATTTAAATAAGTTTGCCAAGTTGTTTACATACAGTATGCTATTGCTAGTGCTGTATATTTATAATATCATACATAACTGGCAGAGTAACAAAATTTTTTTAAAAAAATGCAATTTATTGGAAATAATTAGCATTTTGGTAAGCAGTTGTGAATAAATTTTTTTTTAATAGAATTACAAGTTAGCTGAATTTTTTTTTCCCTTTAAAAGTAATATTTAAAACCAGTGAGCAGACAGACAGTAAGAGAACACCAAGCAAAGTCAACTCCTTCAAGTTTTTAGAGACCTGCATCCTTCTTCACACATCTCTACATGTACGGATGCAGTAATCCAGCTGGGCTAGGTGTACTCTTATATGCAGATTCCTCATTTATCACTTGTTTTTGCAGGTTTTGTCAAGAGTCTGTTTCCTCCTGTATGTGCCATTTTTGCATTCTGCCTCCTTTAAAACTGTGGTTGATGCTGTCACTTGAAATAGAGGGAGTCCATATTTGTTTGAAAATAGTGCTAGAATACTTATACAAATCGAAATGGTAACTGAGAATGACCAAAAGTGCTTAGAATACCTTGCATTCTTTATGGAGTACTTAAAAATATTGATCAGAAAAATGCAATTAATAATGCCCTTTGGGAGAAAGCTTGATGGGGAGCACTACATGTGTGTGTATTGTGAGCCATTTAAACATTAGATTTATTTTTCTACATTTGTCAGTTTTACTTTCCTTTAGCACATTACTATAACACATAGAAGCTGCAAATACATTAGTCACAAACACCTTTCTATTTGTTCCATTCATATTCAAGAAGTAGATATTCAGCCATTAAGTGTGGAACAGATTGGCTCGCTTTTTGTGTGGTTACTCTACTACTATGTAATCCTTGATCTTGTTTTGACACCTGCTCTGTAAGTGAGGAGTACACTGGTACTGAGAAAAAATAGAGTGCTAGAAGAGCCGCTGCTCCTGCAGTATAGTTAGCAGCAACAACCTTTGCTGCTAACTACTCTACTGTTGCCTTTGCATGTGCTCCTCACTTTCCACAAGGTGAAACAAAAGGGTGCAGTACTTGTGTTGGTTGATCTCCAGTATGTATCAGGGTCTACAGCATGGTAGTTGAGAGCTTGTCATGTGCTGTCATCTCTCTGACCCAGTGCTAAGGTAATGCTCTGGCAAAAATGTGAGGGAGATCTGTGGGGAGTTCTGGTTTTCAGATGAGATAAAAAAATCCCTACATATCACAAAGAGTTTCTGAAAGCTGGAGGGTTCTTAATCCTGGTGCTCCAGCCAGAGAGTAGTTTTTACATAATTACGTATTTAGCTGCACTTTTATATATTAGCACTAGCTCTTACTTTGTATATCCATTGCTGTGTGAGGCTATTTCTCCTTTTCCGTAGAGGTAGTTGAACTTTGTGGGTTTTTGTAAATAGTAAACATCAGCTGTATTTTGTGGTGTTTGTGTTAGTGCAAACTATGTGACAAAAAATATACTCATAAGTAGAAATGTTCATAATGTACTTGCATCTGACATTAACAGATATAGCTTTGGCATTTTTTTCAGTTATAATGAACTCTGCAAGACTCAAACAATTTTAGTGATGTCAAAGATAGCTGAATGCATTAAAAATTCTAGGAAGTAATTACATCATTCATCATTATTATTTCAAGTAGGAGAAACAAACAATCTTTAAATTGTTCTTTTGCGCAGTTATAAATAGATTAAAATTTCCTGCTCTTGTTAAACAATTGCATGGAAAGTTTTTCACTTTTAACTCATAGATTAGGTGATTGTTGCTGCATGATTAGTGCAGTTATGACACAATAGATTTGCTTTGCAAAACTGAAAAAAAGTCAGAATTACAGGTAGGGAAAATAACAAAATACTTTGAATCTATTAGAATTGCCCAAAAGATGTATATGTAAGAATCAAGTTGTTTTAAAATTGCATTACAAGTACAAGGACTGGGATGATCGACTTCTATTTTTCCCATGTACTAATCCCAGCCCAACCTCTTGTTTTTCCCAATGTGTTCTCACTTAGTCTGAAGATGTTTTTATGGTACAAAATGCTGTGTTTAGTAAAGAAAGCCACGTTTCAGCTGCACTGTTTTCTGTTATCCTAGAGATGGAGCTGTCTCCAAGGCTGACACTGAAAAGCACAATGCAGCCAGAGGGTGCAGAGAGCAGCAAAAAGGAGTTGAGTAAAGCTTGTGATCCCAATCTGTATGCTGGGATAGATCATAGGATACAGATGAAGGAAAAACAAAACAAAGCCCACTGACGTGAAAATAGTGTAAGGAAGGAAGTGAAGTTATGGGAGAGGTCAGGCTGGGAGACAATCTTACCAGTAGTGAGAGAAGACACAAGGTTAGTGAGTTAGTTAAACTGTCTTTGAGAAGGTGCTTCATGGTTCTCTCCAAGAGAACTTCTGCCAGCAAAAAGACCTTTTCAGTCACTGATTAGCAAATGCACTGCTTTCCAATCTGAAGGATTCTATGGTTCTATAGGGAGAACTCGCTTTGTCATTCCCATGCGTGTGATTTCAGTCACAACTCTAGGATAAATATAAAGGTAATCTACTAGTTCTTGAATATGAATGCTGAAGGCATCAAAAAGCATTGCAGGAAGTGGGCTGAGCCCTGGGTAGATATGCAGACACATTATAAAACTTGGATCTTGCTCTGGGAGGATCCATAGTTCACATGATTCCTAAAATCCTTGCAAAGTAAAAGGGGCTTTGGCGCCTTCACTCTTTTTGCATTGGGTCAGCTCTAAATATTCTGTTCCTTGCTAATTTGTATAGATTTCTGAATGCAGTACATGCTGTTCTTCTCTCTGGACTGCTAATCTGATTGCCTTGCCTTTTAGACATTCTGTTCAAGCTGTTTGTGGAGTGTTTTTTTAGGAAAAAACTTTCTTGCTTGCTCTAGCCTGTCTTACTGAACTTGTTTCTCACTGTAACACTCTCTGATCTCTACCTAGCACAGGCCAACACCCTTTCCTTTTAGACAATCACACAGTCATGAGAGCTTTCTCCCTTATACCTTGTGCCATTTGGAACAGTTTTCTGTAACTGCTTTTTGACTTCCGTGCTTTTTGCAGAACATAGTTTAAAACACGTGACAGTTTTTCAGTTACAATTTTCTCTGATGTTATTTAATTCCTATGCTTTTGCAATTAACATAACTATATGGAGCATTTAGTAACGCTTTATTGAATTTAGATATAACACTAAGTGCAGAACCTCTGAACCTTCTCCTGTATGTATATAAGTTAATGGCAAAGTTGTTACTATCTACAGTCTGTGTAGGCTAGGGCCTTTAGCACAGTGTCTGTCAATGAAACTCTGTACATCAGGAATTTGTATTCTGAAATAATATATTGTTGCTGCTGCGTACAACCTTTTTCTCTCAAGGTGGCATTTGCTTGTCTTTGTTTATTTGTAGCTTTGTTAAGTTAATAATTATAAAAGCCCAAAAGGCGGAATGAAATTTGGCAAAGTTATCGTCCTTATTCTTAATGTGTTTGGAGCAAATAAGTCTATTCTGCTTGCATACTGACAGGAGTTTAGGAAAATTACAGGAGAAATATATATTCACCTGACAATACTGACAAAAGGTTTTTGATGGATGTTGCCTAAAGTGGAATGGGGTGAAGGAGTATAAGTGGTTTCTAGTGCATATAAGAGGCAAAGACTTTATCTGCCTCCCAGAAGACTTTACAAATGGTATTGTTTTGTCATACTAAATAGGAGGTGGAAAACTTGTTGAGGCTAAACTAAAGATTTTTTTTTCTTTGTCCTTCCTTTGGACAGCCTGACCTTCTTAGGTCATTAAGGAAGGAAATCAAGTGATGCTTTGCAGCAGTTGTCTATTTCCTTTCCTCTGTGCCTTGTGGTCTCCACTTGTGTTATTTTCCTTTTTTTTCCCTTTTGGTAGTGTTCCATAGTCCTAGTCAGAATACTTTTGCAAAAGAACAAGTACTAAGGTTCTGTCAAAATAACTGAAGTTTGTATGTTTTCACGTTGCCCTAGCTACAGTCATTTGCACATGAATCATCAGATTGTAACTCATGCTAGGTTCTTTTCAAGATAATGAATCTATTAGTATGGTGTAGTAATAGTGCATTATGACCATAAATTAATAGGTGGATGTTATTCTTAAAATATATCCCTTTTAAAGGTATAATCAGAAAATCTAAGCAACATTTGTATTAATGAAAGTATGCTGTTCTAAAACATCCACCTTATAAAAATGTGTTTGTACATACGGAAATCCCATACTCCTTTGTCTCCCGACACTGTGTTCCATAATGATTGAACTTAGCATATTTTTTACCTTCTAATAGATTCTTGTCTTGTTTTAGCACCTTCATGGGGTAACATGACCAAGTTGCTGACTTAGGTAATATCTTCTCTGATTCTAAGCTTGGATTTCTTACTGGCTGGTTGACATGTTATGTACCTCAAATAAGTGAGTCCAATTCACAAACATTAGTGTTATTTGTTAGAACTTGCCTATCAGTTTGGTACTGCCCAGAACACAAAAGAAAGGGTTTGGGTTGTATGAAACAATAATGCAAACAAGACAAAATCACAAGATAGTAGATATAAGGTTGAAAGAGTTAAATTTTAATGTTGTGTTTGTGTATGTATTTAAAGGTGTTACTAGATTTTCTGTCTGATGTAACTCTTAGGTAGTAACAGCACAATCATATTAAGTTGCATTAATAACATCTCACTTATGGATGATTAATTTAGAGGTGAAGACATTTGCAGAAAGAGCAAAGTTGCATGTGTAAGTAAACAGAACATAGACTTCATGGTGGTTACATGCAACTGTTCTTATGTGTCTCGATGGAATTATTTTTATTTCCTCCACAAACATGCCAGGATGTAAGGTGGGAGGTTTGGCCCAAAATCTCAAGTACATGAAAATGTTGGGTACTTAATATGTACTGTAAGACTCATGAGTCTGTGCAAATGTTCTTTTGTTTACAGGTATCTTAAGCTGGTACTACTATGTGTCTATGCCAATGCCAGCATCCACCTTCACTATTGCTGTGGGGTGCTGGCAGGAAGTTAAACAGCAGTCCTTCAAACAAAAAGCTGCTATTGGAACAAACACTGAGTTTTCCTTGCCATCATCACAAACCGATTTAAGGTTGGTGTTTATAATATTTTTGAAAAATTAGATATATGGGTAGCCTTTCCATGTACTCTGTGGAATGTGAAAATGAGTCATATTAGCACAGGAATCAAAATAGAGCTTGTTTAATCTGAACATAAAAATCTTGACAGGAAGATAATTCCAAAGGCATTATTTCATGGGAGTGGTTCTTTTTGTGTGAAAGCAAGCTACTTAGTGAGCAACAGGGTTTGTAAATTCCGCTGTCTGCTAGGTTTGTATCCTGTATACTTAACACTCAGCTGCAGCAATGCCAGGTGCTGTCTTGTTTCTTAAAATACTTGACTCAGTCCATTTTGCATACTAATGACTGTTACTACAATATTGCCTGTGGGAACTCAGCGCATCACCTCGGATGCTCTGAGTCCCAGGGAGACTCCTTGGGGGGCTCAGAAGTCCTGGAATGTAGCCAAAGGCACCTGGTGGCTTGATTTTGACCCTTCAAGGGTCGTGCTATCAAAGCATGAGGGTATGGAAGTTTCAGAGGTTTGAATGGTGTAGGGCAGGTGTTTTTATAGAATAGAATATAGGTTTTAAGGTTTTGGTACAGGGGGGTCTAATGGAGGCAAGATGGAGGATTCAGGCCCGACCTCGTGGCTTTTCTCCTTCTTCTTGTCATCCATCTTCTCTGTGATGTGTGCATTTTAGATTGGTTCATACTAAAGGTGCACTGTTTAATAAAGGTGATGGGTATTGGAGAAAAATTGTAAATATCACATACGCAATTATCAGTATAAGAATGTGCCACCGCCCTAAAGGGGCAGAGAGTGCTTGTGGCTGCCTTGCTGGTCAGATCTCGGCTGGGCAGAACAAAAACCTTAGAGATAAGCTTTAATAAACAACCCGAAGACTGAACTATAGAGGAGTCCAGACTCGTCTGTTCATCGCGGGCTGCCTGCGAACCGTCCCACGCGAACCACCCTACGCATGTCCGACAGAGACAGACAGCCGATCGGACAATTGCCTACTTAGTTTTTTGTTCTCATCCAGTCTCATTGCCCAGTTAGAGCTGGCCTGTGCAGTGGTTTGCCTGGGGTGACGTGTAATGACCAGGTATATGCAAGATCTAATACAGTGGTCCCATAAAATAGAGTTGGACCAATTATTCTGAGTTGGTTTTGACAAAACTAGTAGAAATGTAATTATTTTGAATACATCTAGTCCTCCTCCCGGGCTAGTGAAAACTCATTGAGTTTAAATTATTACAGGGTGGTAGATGAACAGAACAATATGCGCCTGAATATAAGAACTGAAGATAAAAAACAAGTTTCTGGAAAAATACCATTTGCTTTCACATGTATTCACCTTAGTTAGCAGAAGTCTCAGACATGGGACTTCATTTCCTCATATATTACTCTCACCTTTTCAAATTCATATCAAAGCATCACAGAACAAACCAGATTGTAATGGACTTTGAAAGTTCATGTGGTCCATTCTTTCATGGGAATGAGCTTAGATAAAGATATCTAACATCCATTGGCCATTGTCTTGGCCATGTGGCTCCTTGTGAAGAGAGCAACTCTGTGCCCTTTATAGATGCCCTTCAAGTACTGAAACACTATGATGAAGTTCTCTTTCCTCTTCCCTGAAAAGGCCTAGCTCCTTCTGTCTTTCCTCACAGGGCAGGTTCTGCAGCTCTTTGTTCATTTTTGTGTCTTTCTTGAATTGTGAGGACCAGAAGGGGACGCGATGCTTCCTGCAGGTGCTGCCCAACAAGCTGTGCTCAGAACGTGCTGATTCCCTCTGCCCCCTCTCTGCCAGCAATGCCCCTGCAGCTGCAGCCCAGGGTCTGATTTGCCTTTGTAGCTGCAGTGCCACTCCAGTGACTCGTGGCCAAGAGATTGTCCCCTGAACTTCCGTGTCCCTTTCAGCAAGGCTGCTCCCCAGACACAGGTCACAGCCTGCGCTGGCCCTTTGGTGATGCCACCCCAGTTGCAGGACTGTGCCTC
Source organism: Serinus canaria (assembly GCF_022539315.1). Lineage (NCBI taxonomy): Eukaryota > Metazoa > Chordata > Aves > Passeriformes > Fringillidae > Serinus > Serinus canaria. The sequence continues at coordinate 37,910,259 of NC_066343.1, read as the reverse complement.
GTCTTTGCTGCACCTTGCGCTGCTCTTGCCAGCCCCGCCCTCTCAGCCTGTCCAGGTCTCTGAGATACCTCTCCCTTCTGATGTGTCTACCTCAACAGCTAACCTGGTGGGGGTGCTTTCAAATCCATCATCCAGAATGTTTGTGAAGATGTTGAACAGTGTGGGGCCCAACACAATTTCTTGGGGAACTTCACTTGTGACAGGCTGCCAGCCTTAGTGAAAACTACTGATCACCTCTCTCTGAGTGTGGCCCGTGCATCAGTTTTTGTGTCCATCTTGTAGACCACCTCTCCAGTTTTTATGCTGCCAATTTGTCCAGGAGAAGGCTGTTGGAAACTGTGGCCAATGGTTTGCAAAAGTCCGGGCAAACAAGGTCCACTACTCTTCCCACATCAACAGGAACTGTTATGCTATTGTAAAGGGTGATTTGGGTTCTAAGTTTTTATATATTTAACTTTATTATTTATCAATTTATTTAACTTTATTATTTAAGCGTTTAACATTTTTCTGTTACTCAGTCTGAAATTTTGCTGAAAAAATACTTGTCTATTAGACAGCTGTTTTGAATAATACTTTGTTAGCATTAAAACAGTGGAACTACTGAGACTTTAGAACTTGAGGACTTAAAATGGATGTTTTTGTTGGAATTTAAAATTAAATTATTCTAATGGTTTGCAGCTTGGCTGATTTTGATTAAAAATGATAATTAATTTTGAGGATAGAAATTTTCATACGTTATGTAGGATCAGTAAGAAATATCTGTTCTAACTTTGAAATAATTTATAGGTTTGATGAGCTTCTAGAAATTGCTTTGGGTTTATTTCTTTGCTACCTATATGGTTATAATGTGACTGCCTCTGCAGAAATAAGCTGTAGATGTATTCCTCTCCAAAGTTCAGCACATTTGGTCATAGTAATTTATTTATTGATTGATTTTGGTGCAAAAAATTATTCTGGCTCAGTGCTGATAGATTGATAGGCATGTGTCTCAGATAAGATAGTGGAGATAAACTCTAGGGCAGCCGGAAAAGAAAGGAAATTCTGAAAGAAGCTGGTGAAATGTGTAATGTAATTTGTGTCCAGGTACCAGTGAGTTTTACCTGTAATGCAATATGTATTCAGGTGCCAGTGAGTTTTACCTGTAATGTAGTTTGTATCCAGGTGCCAGTGAGTTTGACCTAAGGAGGCTGTATCAAAGTAAATGTTAAATGGAGCTATGATGTTTATAACTTTTTGTCTCCTTGTGGTCATTAAGGAATTGGAATCTTTATAAGAGATATGGCGGTAACTTTCATGTTCCTGCCTAATCTCAACTCTTATAATAAAATGCAAAGTGACATTGCTTTAGAGTAGAAATATACTAGATTAAACAATCCTTAGGAAAAAAATGTGTAGCAACAGATGTGGTTTCTTTATACTTTATACTTCTTTATACATACTCTTTATACTTCTTTATACATACTACATATGTAGTCAATTAAAGGACTTAGAGTCCACTTCTTTGACAGAAGGACTTATGTAAGGTGCTAAAGTGTTAATACTTCAACGAATTCTTATCCTTTTCTACATGTCATCATTTTGTTTCCTGTGTCAGCATGATCTTCCAAGCATAAGTGCTTTAGGCAATGCTAGGTGCTTTGCCTGTTGAGGCATAGTAGAACCAGATTACTTAAACTGAAGTTTCAAACCAAAGAGGCTGCGCACTGTAGAGAACATAGGCTAACAGGTGAAAACATGAAGCTGATTTCTGTTTAGATAGGAATCTATTTGGGCAGATAACTTATTGTGAAGGTATATGACTCAGTGTTTAGGAAGGATTTGATTTACCCCTCCTTTCTTCCAGCTAGAGCTCTAAATATCCTGTAAAAGTACTATAAAGTAAGGTTGGCCTTATCTGGTGTTATTGAATGTATAGCATGATAAGCCTAAATTGACGTCTACTGGGGTTTTTAACTTAATAATAATAATAAAATTTACTTGAAGCTTCTGGAGAATTTTAATAGCAACAACAACAGAAAAAAATCCCTCCTGGAACTACATTGCAATTGAACCTAAAATACTTGTATTAATGTTGTGTTAATATGCATAGAATTTTATTTTCATAGCCAAGTTTGTATAGGAATCTTCTGAGTAAATATTTTTGTATTCTTATTAGTTCTCTTTACATATATTTTGAGCACTTATTCTTTTGATACAAATCTGTTACAAAAACAAGGTGTGACTCGTCTCTCTGAGTTCTACTCAGCTGTAGTAGTGAGTGTTTCAAAGTGCTACGCATGTGTGAACAGGGTGAGAATGCAAGTGAGCTGGCTCTATGGAAATTAATTCTGTCGTTCTGATATCTAGAGAATATCCTTGTCTTGGCATAGTCTGTTGTGCACATTTCTGATACCACAATTAAGTATTGCTTTGTTTTGTTTTGTATTGTCAGGTGGCATGAAGAAATCTGTGGTCATGTGGAATATCCCTGCCGTTTCCAAAATCCTGCTGCCAGGTTGCAAGCAGTCATTCCTTATAGAGTCTTTGCTCCCTGGTGCCTTATGGAGAGCTGTGAAGAATATTTGCTTCTGCTAGTTCCTCAGTGCCTCTCAGCTGCTTATGCCACACTGGGTACCCACCCTTTTTCCAGGCTTGATGTTCTGATCGTTCCTTCCAACTTTTCCAGCCTGGGAATGGCTAGGTAAAGAAACTTATTAGTATCCAATCTGCTGTATTTTGTTAGACTTTTTCTTAGCACCTAGTTAACAGTGTCAAGTTGCTGTCAATATAAAGTTGTTGAGATACTTTTCATTAACCAAACTTAAAACTTGTTCTGATTTTGTGTGAGTAGGTTTGTTTACTTCCTTGTGACCTTTAATTTTAGTTTTTACAGGGCATAGGGAAAGGAAATATAAGCTTATTAAAAATGTGGGTGTGAATTTTTACGTTTGTCAGACTGAAGTTCTTTAGTTGGTTCTGTTGATCTAAGTAGTTGATGCCATTGTCTTGTTTTCTTTTGGCATTGATTTTAGCCTTATATTTTTACAGAATAGTAGAATGTTAAAATCCAGATCTAGAGTTTCTTCATAAGCATGTCCAATGTGTGGGTTTCTAGTCAAACACTTACTTCAGAAGCTGGAGGCAAATAGTAAGGATTATATTATCAAGTTTTCATGGAATTGTGAAGGGTCTCAAGCCCGTCCAGGTACCTCTGAATGGCATCTGTTTCCTCCAGCAATTTGTCTGTACCACTCAGATTGGTGTCATCAGCAAAGTGGCTGTGTGCATTTGATCCTACTGCCTGTGTCTGTTAAAAACAACAGTGCCAGTCCCATTACTGACCCCTGAGGATACCACTTATCACTATTCTCTACTTGGACAATGAGTTCTTCACTGCAACCCTTTTGAGTGTGACCATCCAACCAATTCCTTATCCATTGAGTGGTCCTTCCACAAAATCCATGTTTCTCCATTTTAGAGACAAAGGTGTTGTGCAGGACAGTGTCCAGTGCTTTTCATTCAAGTAGATGACATCAGTTTCTTTTCCTTTGTCCATCACTGTTGTAACCCCATCTTAGAAAGCCACCAAACTTTTCAGGCTTGATTTACCAGTAGTGCAGCCATGTTGGCTGTTACAAATCACCTCTTTGATGTGCCTTGGCATAGTTTCCAGGAGGATCTGCTCCACACTTTTGCTGGACCTTGAACAGAGACTGTGGCCTGTAGTTCCCCCGGTCATCCTTCGGTACCTTTCTAAAAATGGGGGTTGTGTTTCCTTTTTTCCAGTCACTGGGAGCTTCACTTATGCCAATAAGATCATGGCCTCGCAGGCCATGTTTATTCCCCGTGCTGCATGCATTAGCATGGAGGCTTTTAAGCTGGGCCCTTGAAGAAACTGACCTACTGGCTGAAATTCTTTCGTGCTGCTCTTCAGGTGCCCTTGTGCTGACCTGTGACACCTCTCCAGGCTCTGGACATATATGAGTGGGGCAGATTGAGGTTCCCCTTCTCCAGCCACTTTAAGTTTAAAGCTATCTTTACCAACCTGGCAAGCCTAGGACTGAAGATGCCCTTACCCTTCTCTGACTGATGGACCCCATCAGCAGGCCAGGTTTCACAGAGTGGGTCCCATGGTCCGAGTCACCAAATTCCTGGTGACTTTAACCAATCCTATAACCTTTAGCTGATTTGATTGGCCCTTTCAAGCTGTAGACTTTTTTTCCCTACAGCTTTCAACTTGCAATCCTCTTTTGGGTTAAAAGTATGATGTTGGCACATTAACAATTTTGTGTAGTTTTTAGTACAAGTTTACTTGCTTTTAAAATTTCATTTTGATCTAGAAAATGTAAAACTTGAGCATTCAGTCACCCTCCTCCATCACATAAGGCTCATTGCTTTCTAGATGCCTTTTGCTGGTTACTGAGTTTTCAATGATTGTTCTTCACTTAAGGAAGGCATCAAGTTGGTTTGTGCACCTACCACAGATTCTCCAGTTCTTTGCCTGGTGGTTTGATTTGAAGTGAGGTATGGTACTGTGTGCCATATTCTTGAAGCCATATGAAATTTCCTGCCACTCAGCAGTCTTCTGTGACTTCAAAGGCGTGGTACTGAAGGGTTGCCACAGGGCCTTGCTATAATTGGGAAAGAATCCAGCCATTTGACTTAGCTGTGAGATAAGAGCAGGGATCTGTGGAATCATGAAAGGCAAAACACATAAATAGTTCAAAATGAAAGAGAAAGCAGATAGTGATGTCTGGGCCAAAGTTACAGCACACAGAAGGAGAAATCTTCATGATTTAGCAGTTGATATGCTATTGCTCTATGGCAAATTCTCAGTGCCTTCCCTGCATGTTCCTTTCCCAGAATTTATAGGAAAAAGGTACCAGCAGGGAATTCTGTTGCATCTGTCATTATCTGTCATATATATTATTAAGTCCAAACTGTATGTTCAGAATATTATAAATGTGTTTTCTTTAAATGTGTGAAGGAGATAAGAAAAACCTGTGCTTTTATTCCCCTATGCTTCATCTAACCACTGTCAGTTCCAAGCAATCGATATTATTGAAAATAAGGATGAAAGAAGGGGTTTGCATACTTCCTGATGCCTGTCATTTAACAGTGCATCAAGCCAAACACAAGCAATTTTTCAGAATTTAACTAATGTAAGAACTAATTCAAGGTGTTTAAATGTCAAATTGTATTTGGGCAGGAGATTATTAAGTGACTCATAATAGCTCATTTGTTCTTGTTGTATGAGATTTTTCCAATAGAAACTTCTGTGTATATAGCAAGCTACTTAAATGGTTAATTCCTATGCATGCAATGATAATTGCCTCAATTGCTAAAGCTAACAATAAGCTGTGTGCTTATCCATGTCAAATCCATGCAAAGAAAAAAAAAGTTAGCAATTACCTTGGGTTAAAAAGGTTGCTGTAGTATTTATTTTTTTATCTTCTAGTCTATCTGTAACGGTACAGATAGACTAGAAGAGAGCATGCCAGCACATAGAAGCTGTTGTTATGAGAACTCTAATTGGACTCCTGCCTACCAGGGAAGGAAAAAGACATGAATTTTAGTAATTATCTAAAGTATTAGTGCTTTACAGCATTTGGTACTTTTCTTTGTTCCTCCATTAATTATACTTGCTTTGCTTTTCACATCTCAAAATGCTTCTCCTTATTTAGGAGAGATATTTCCCCAACACATTAGATTGGTATGAAATTATGGTAGTTCTTGCACAGAATTGTCTAATTAGGTGTTTTGAACTGTCTGTTTCAGTGGCATCTACTGTAGGTCAGCTGCATTTCTCTTGAAGTCTGACAGATGCATTATGAGCAAAACCATAGTTGAAAGCATATTCATTGTACTTGTTTTCCTTTCATATTTTCCTGTGTTTTTTAATTTGCTATGGACTTCTGTATGGAAATATATAATAATTGCAATAATTACAAAAATATACAATAATTACAAAAAGTAATTTTGTCTTACTTCCTATAGATCTTTGAAGATGGAGGGTTGAGTTTTGCAAACTTCAGTTTTACACTGTTTTAATTTAAGTGATTTTGTATATCTTCTCCTAAATTCATGCTAGTAAAAGAATGATGTGGCCTACACATCTTTGTTGGTGATATTATGTTGAACTGTACAGAAATTAAATTCATAAAGCATTTGTGGGCCAAATTTAAGTAGCTTAAAAGCCTGAGATTTAATGCTTTCTCTAGAAAGGTGAGAATCTCATGAACATGTAACAGCAGTTAGTTATCTAGTTATAAGTTCTTTCACTAGCAGAAGAGAGTGAATTGGAGCAAAAGGAGTAGGGAAGTGTGTCTGACTTCAAGGCCCTAGAGATTCTAATTAGGTTGCTTCTGGAAGAGATCCATCTCCACACACTACATCGAAAAGTGCGTATCATTCATGCATTCAGAAAACTAAGACAGTAAAATCAGATGAAAAGTAGCACTATGTTTTGATGCTGTTGATGATATGGTACTTCCTGAGGAGTTGTTGACCCCACTGGCATTTAAACATCAGAGGTATTTCACAGTTGCAGATGCTCTCATATGAGCCAGTAGTTACTCACATGAACACAGCTGAATGAAAGATTTCGGATGAAAGGTAGGGTATTTGTGTATTTGCTGGTTGTTTGGGCTCTTGAACAAATCAGTTCACTCCCAATCTAGTTTTGTTGATCCCATTTGAAATCCTAGTGTTTAGATGTCTCTTCTCACAACTCAATTTCCTTTCTTTTTTTCAGAACCTGAAAAGACTCTGAATTCCTTGTTCTTTTTCCTTCCCTGAGGAAAAACATTCTTTCAAATACAGAAACTCTAACTTTTAGTACCACCTGAGCCTGCACTTGAGACTTTGACTTTTCCTGCTTTAACTACTTTAGCTTTTTCAGAGTCACACCAATTCCTTGTGTTTCTCTGGTATTAGAAACTGCTTAGCAGCTTTCCACTTCTTCAGAGCAAATGTGCTGATGTTTATTTTACTCTCCTGAGAACTGTAAGCCTTTGCATTGAGTTGAAATTCTCTTTTTGAAACAATGGTTTTTAAAATTTTGTTTCCAGCACACATTGTTTGAATAATGTAAGATTACTGCTTTTTCTTTTTGAATTAATGTATTAATGTACTTAGTTTTGTACTAAGGGCTAGCACAAAGAAATGTTCTTATCCTAGTACTGTGTAAAAATAATTTTTCTAGATCCCACTGGGATCTAGAAGAGTATGATGAGGAAAGTGACCTTTGGTATATAGCACACTCCCTAGTTTTTCCTTAAACTCTTAATACAATTAGTGACTGTGGGATAGATGGGCATCTGGTGTAACCTAGTTCATCTGTCCTTACAGACAATTTTGCCCAGAAAAGCTTGTGGAACCAAAGAACTTCTGAGCAGGATTCTAACATTTTCAAACCAGGATTTTAGGTTTGAAAAAAAAGCTTGTGGAACCAAAGAACTTCTGAGCAGGATTCTAACATTTTCAAACCAGGTTATTTGAATTCTCTTTAGGCTATAAAATTTAGGCCTTATTTTCAGCTATGCTGGACACCCCTGAAACTCAAATGGTATTTGATGATGAGGATGCTTGGAATATTTATAAATCAGGTCTGCTTATATAGCTGACTAAATATGGATTTAGCAACCCAGCTTTAAATTCCTGTTCACAAAGATCTTACTCTTCTCCTGTCATGTTAAAAAATTGTCTCTGGTACATACACCTTTCTTCTTTGAAGAAAGAATGTCTGTTTCTTCAAAAAACGTTGTATCAGCAGAACTCTTGAGTCTTTCCAGTCTGTGTCACCAAGGTTGTTAACTTCTTAAATTGAAAAGAGAGAAGGCTGAAGCAGCCTCTTTGATCAGTGCATCTGTAGCCATCACTTGTCTGTTCTGCATGTCTGCAGTGTTATGATGACAACTGATAAGCCCATAGAAAATCAGCCAGGACTACTGGAAAATATTCAAATGTCAAAGTTAAATGTAAAACCTTTAATACTGTTCAGTCTTGCAGAACTGCATTTTACTATTTGATACAACTCTAGAAGCCTTTTCAATACAAATGTAGACACACTTTTTTGCACATTTCCAGTTGTTTTAATTTGACAAAATATTCACAAGAGTAATCCTTTAACATTTAATTTATTTTTTGCATATTACTAGCTGGTTATCCACACAGAAATAATCATGTACAAAATATCGAGCAAAAAGTAAAAATGGAGAAATTGAGAAAGAAAAATTGAGTCAGCTATGATAGTGTAATTCAGTGTTTGTGGCTGTACAACGCAAACATATGGACATACTGGCGTTAAAAAGTTGTATGAATTGACACAAAGAGGTAACTGGGGCAACCACCACTTTGCAGCTGAAATGCAAAGAGTAGATTTATTTCATTGACCCACTAACAACATTGGGCAGAGACCCAGAGGAACACAGGTTCTGTTAGGCTTAGTTCATCCCAGTGCAAAGAGACCCCCAGCAACACAGCCTCCGCTAGGCTTGGTTCACCTGAGCGCACGGTGGGGCGCCTGCTGCCTACACTAATATTCCTCGTGCACACACCATTCATTACAAGGCAGTAGTTTTATGATCTTGCTCTCTCCCAGCGAGAGACTCAAGCATGTAGAGCGTTTTCTCTACGGAAGAATTCTCCTTCTCCAAACAGGTAGAGAATGAACACTAGGCATAATAAATGGAATTTTACAACAGTGACAGTTGTAGCGTTCCCGCCTGCAAGGTTACTTAGTAGAGAAACTGTTTTCTCCTTCTGGCCAAACCTTCTGGTTTTAAGCCTTTCTTGAAGATATTTGCTGAGCCTTAGCTGAAGTCTGAAGTATGCTTTGGTACCACTGCAATCAGTGTCCTCCATCCAGTTGTGATTTTGGTATCAAAACAGGATTTGGAGTACTTCAGGTGTAATGTATTTCCTTATTAATGTGCCTTGTTTGTCTATTAACTCATAAGCATTAAAACTACCATTTTAATGCTTATGAGTTAATAGACAAACAAGAGAAGCCAGATGTGTGTTCTGCAGCATCAGGGGGATTTCTTTTGCATTTCTGATAGTTTTCCAAAGAGGTTTCTCTGTGCTTTTGGAAGACAAGGTACAATATTTACCTATCATAAGATGCTTCTTTTATGGAATAGTATCACAAGAAGATAACATCTCAGTCTGACATTACTGACCAAAATTAATACAAAAAAGGATGTTCTAGAACATGTGGACTTACTTATGTTTCAAGTACGCAACTTTTCATTGTTACTGTTTATAATTTTAAGAGACAAATAAAGAGTATTGTTTTAGGAGTTTAAAAAATCACCTTCTTTTGCTGTGTGGCACATGAATTCTTAAAAGGGCTTTTGGTCATTTAAGCTGTAGAGGTAGTGGGGCTCTTTTGATGCTACTGTAGAATAGTAACTGCATGTTTTTTAAATTCTTGGATTAGAATTATGGCAGAGCCTGTTAACATCATTATAGTTAAAGGTGCCTAAGCATGTACAATAGAAACTTGTATTTCAGTGGTTTATAGCTGTAAAGTCCTGTTCCTAGCTTATATATAGTGGTTTGGCTTAGGAAAAATGGGTGTGGCTATTGTACACACATGTGTGAGAGACTAGCATGTTTCTATGCATATTGCATTTGCGTATCTATAAATAGATATATACACTGTATATAGTGGATGTGTATGCCTAATATATATCCATACCTGCCCTTTATATTTGTGTATATATAGGTGTGTAGGTGGTACTAATGATTTTATTTTTGTTATATTAATTGCTTGGCATTTATAAAGTAAAAGTATAATTTTCCCTCAAAAGTGACCTGTTTATAGAGCACTAGAACATAGAGAAATGAGAAAATTAATTGTCATTATTGAATACAGGGTTTGTGATTTTGAAACTAATTTTCAGAAATCTTTCTCCCTGTGTCCTACTTTGTCTGTCCTACTTTATCTGTCTCAACTTTTTTCTCCTACCACTAGAGATGTATAAGATGATTGAAAATTAGACCAGTAACAATTTAGTCTGTTGTTTAATATTCAGTCAGCAACATTAAACCATTCCATTTAACTTTCTGAATCATATAAATAGTAGAGCGCCATAGATTCAGAGATTTTGCATGTATATGCTGTGAGTGGCAGAAAGGAGATAATAAATGCTGCCAGTTGTTTTGAAGCCATAGGCTTAAGTTTTAAAGGGCCAAAAGAAAGACAGTGTTCAAAGAAACCACAGGCTACTGTCGTGCTGATCTGACTTGCCATACCAAATATATGAAGCTTTCTTAGTCACTATGATAATTACTAGTAGTCTGCAATTTACCAGTCCCACCTAGTAAGAACCTGATCCAGGTAACAGAATTTAGATTTTAAATGTAGATTGCAAGACCAATCATACTTAAAACAAACGGAAATACAGAGAAATTATTAAATCCATGCATATTCCTTACCTCTGGCATCAATTGCCAGGTCTTTTTGCTGTAGATTCGGTTTCAAGTTGAAACAAAACCCCACCAAAATTATGCAAACAAATTGGTGCCTTTATTTTCCTTTTTGTAGTTCTGGGTTTTTTTTTTTTTTCTTTGTGTAGTTTTGGGGTTTTTTTTGTTGCTAACAGGAGTATGGTTTAAGGATCCCTAGCCCTTATCTTATATGAGTAGTAGTTTGAGTACTTGCTGGTGACAAGCTCAGAGGAGGCTAAGAGAAGGCATGTTCCTAAAACCATGATGTTGCTGAGCAAAACCTATGCAGTCCTGTCCTTATGGGTAGTAGGATGGAATATGTAGAGGAGTAGTAGAGGAATAGTAGTAGAGGAATATGAGCAGTTGAGTGATCCATTCCTAAGCTCCATCTTTTGACTCTGGCCAGGGAAACTGGTTAGTCACAGATAATTGGGTAGGCAGTTTTGGTTTGCCTCTGCTCTGCTTGCCTACCCCTGGCCTGGAGCAATAGTTTTGGCTACAGCTATGGCACCACGCTGTGCCCAGTTTTGGGCTGCATGTTTATGACAGAGACACAAAGTCAATCAGGCCTCTGCCAGCATTATTAGCAGATAGGAGAATATATTGTATAAGAAGAGACTGATAGAGCTAAATTTGTTCAGCCTGGGAAAAGATATTACTAACTGAGACTAATCACTGCCTCCTGCTTACCTGAGGGCCTGGCTGCAGAAAAAGAGTGCCAAAGCCATGGGTCTCTCAGAAATAGGGAAAATATATGAAGCAACATTCACAACTTGTAGTGATAGATTTCAGACTAGATACAAGGAACCACAGTTATTGTAGATAAGCACTGAAACAGGTGGTCCAGGGAGCTTGTGGAACGTCTGTCTCAGGAGGCAGTGAAAAGAGGCCTCTTCAAACTTGATTTTCTTCTTTAGATTCCAAGCCTTCAGTGCTTTTACCTGTGCTACTTCCTTGGTTTAATGTTCTGTTACAAATGGCACCTCCCCCTCCATATTACCTGCATGACACATCCATGCTGCTATAGTACTTTGGGAGCCTTTCAACAATTAAAGTAATTTGTTTTCAAAAAATCTGGGAAGTAGTAGGAATGTGTTCTTATCTTGCAGGTAACTAATTGATGGGTATAGATGTTACAGGAGATCTTTTGAAGAAACACATATTTCCTAATTCCTTTCTCCTGTCCTATCCCTTGCAAAGGTGAAGTAAGGAACTGTGCCCATATCTTTTGGACGTAAACCCAGTGTTCTAACATTTCACCAGCCTTTCCAACCTTTTCTTGTTTGTGATAGTAGGTACTAGCTATCTTTCAAGTTTGAAAGGGATACTCCAAACTTCTGGGCTGCTAGGACTAACAAAACTCTGTCTTTAATTGAAATAAGTTATGGTATTCTGTTTTTTACTCTTTGTTTAAAAAAAAATACAAGCATTTTCATAATTAACTCTAATCCTGGAAGATGCAAGTTTTACATGTACAAGTTTCAGTACACTAAAATAATCACAGCTATTGAAATTGATGATCAGGAATAGAATTTTTAGTGACAGCAGGTCTAATATCCTGATAGAGGGTTCTAATATTAGTATTATTGCATATGGTGTCATCTTCTATGAAATGTTTTGGGAATAGAATGATTCTATTGAATTCTTTGTTTCAGAATGTGGTTAAGCTTTGGAAATGCCCACTAGGTACTCCTGCAGCATGATTAGTTGAAGAAGACCTGTATATATGTCATTGTGAGTGTGGGTAGTGGTGATTTCATTTAATGGTGCAAGTTTTTGTCCAGTGTCAATTTTACTGTTTGATTTAGTTGAATGAAGAGACATATTTCTTATAAGGTTTTTTGTTTGTTTTCCACTGGGAAATCATTTTAGGTGATGTACAGCTACAATATGGGGCATTTCATTAGTGATTAAATTTAAGTGTGACTATCATGATTACTTTTCTAAGTTTTATCTTTCTGATAATGTATGTTGAGCTTAGACTGAACCAACAGTATAGTATTATACAAGAAAAATGGATTTAATTTTTTCCTTGTGCATCTCCCAATCCCTTAAAAAAATACCCACAACAAGCAAGCAAACAACTCCTCTTGCCTCCTCTTTCTCCTTCAGTTCTGCAAGTGTTCATGCTTAACTCTCTGGAAAAATACAAATCCATGAGCCAAAAATCACTTAGCTGTTTTAGAATATGTAATTATTTGAATTAATGTAAAAGTAATTTAAAAGGCTAAACAAGGGCAAAATCTGTTCATTCTGCAAACATATGACATGCACTTTATGATTGAATCTCTTTTAAATTAGTGCCTATATTTTTGGTTTGGTTTTCCACTTAATGTGTCCAAAAAAGCAACCTAATTTTGTCCGTACAATTTCAAGATCAGCAACCAGGTAATATATGCAGATGATGGATTTTCTTATTTTTAATGTACTACAATGAATGTTATGGTGTAATGCTCTTGAAATAATGAGTAATTCCAGTAAGTTCTGAGTAGATCTGTCCTACGTGCATGAGATCACAACTTGTTTATGAAACTTCAAATTTTATGGCTAAATCATAAAAAAATATAGAGGTGGGTGTCCTTGTAAATATTTGTACTTTCCAGCTGTTAGTTGAGATGAAGCACTAATCACTAATGTTCCTAATTTTTATGACACATACTGAGATATTGTTGAAAATAGGAGTTATTGTGCTAATCATTATTTACACTACGGTTTAGAGCTTGTTGCACAAAAAGCCGATTCTAGTGATGGCTTCCTCATTTATTTAAAACTTTTGGCACATTGGAATAGGAATTCATTCTCTTATCTGTGATTTATACAGATGTCTTTGTTGGGTGACTGGTCGGTTGTATTCAAAGTCACTTTCAGTGAACATAGCAATTAAGCATCTTTACTTTGAGATGACACCAGGGAACAGAGATAGCTCTTTTTGCCTATTAAATGACACCAGGGAACAGAGACTGGACTTTCTACTACATGTGTCAGCTACAGGCTCTTTAGAGAGGGGTGTGAAAGACTGTGTTGAGACATTTCCACTGCAATGCTAATAATGTGTATCACTGCTTCTGACACATGGAAGAAAAAGATGGGGGAAAAGAAAAGAAATTACTCCTTCACTGCATCTCTGTGACTTGATTCCAGCATGTGTTATACTGTATTCTGAGTACATTTGGTTTAGCGATTTGACAGAGGCCTAATTGCCAATTCTCTCTTGCTTTCAGCTGCAGGGCTATAGAAACTGCCAGGAGATAGTGTGGAGAAAGGCGGAGCCATGGTCCTGAAATAGATGTGTCGTGAGGAAGATCAGATATAGGATAAGCTGAGGGGATAACATAAGATCATTTAGATTGGAAAAGACTCTTAAGGTCACTGAGTCCAATCATTAACCTAACACTGCCAAGTCCACCACTAAACCATGTTCCTAAGTGTAACATCAACATATCTTTTAAATAACTCCATTGATAGCTACTCAACTACTTCTCTAGTTCTGCTGTTTAATAACTCTTCTGGTAAGGAAATTTTTCCTAATATCCAAACTAAATGTCCTCTGTCACATCTTGAGACCATTTCTTCTTGTACTATGGCTTGTTACTTGGGAGAGGAGACTGATAGAAATGAGTAATGACATAGGAGCTGTGAGGGAACAAGCCAGAAAATTTAGCTAGTGAACATATTCCAGAAAATTTAGCTAGTGAACATATTCCAGGCACCATATCAGTAGGTATGTTTTTGCATGGCTTAGAGACAACCAGAAAATTTTTCTAAGCTTTTAAATTATGTATTTGACACCTCTGGAGGATAAATTTTTTGAATTAATAAAGTTCCTGCAGTATCACTTTGTGAATATTACTTCTGGCTGTTATTATTTTAATTTTGTGTAGTGACTGAAAGCCATGGTAAAGGAGTAGTCTTTCAAAAGTGCCTGATTTGAGCAGGGACTGTATAGCCCTATGAAAGAATTCCTATGGAATGCTTTTCTGTTTGGTCTTGTAAAGGGAATACTACAGCAATACTTGTTTTCTGAAACTTGATAAACTTCATATATTACACAATTTCATTGTGTAAACCCATAATTTCTGGAGACTTGGATTATTGCCCATTTGAAGGCTTTTTCCCTTTATTTGGAAGTGTGTGCATGTTAGATTGCTTAGGGATCTGAGCATCCTTGGTAACATTCTGAAATGATAGAAGTAAATGGTAGACAAAAAAGATGAATATGTTCAGAGACTGTTGCAGTTGTTGTTGGTTGGTTTTGCAACTTGCTGGAATATTTTGTAATTAGTATTAGTTTGTGTCCTGTTTTGTAGGTCTTTTTTAAGCAAGTTGGACCCAAAAGTTCTTTTAATTAGGAACAAAACCAAAATCCTGCCCAAAACTGTGTAACAAGGTTACCAAAGGCTTTATGGTTTTTTGCAGTGATTGAAAGGGGTTTTTTTTCACCTCTACTAGCAGGGCTTTTTGAGTGAATTTCCTATGGACTGCTGCTAGAAGAGCCTGCTTTTCGCATTGTTCTTTTCCTTCTCAAAAGTTAAATTCAAAATAGAAGCTGTGATAAGAGGAAATTCAATTCTAAATTGGTTGTGAAGCAAGTGTAAGGACCACAGAATGCTTGCAAACAGAAAGAGATACCTGTCTAAGATTTATATTTCTCCTAGTCTGAGAGTCAGACTTTTCCTGCTGATTTTGGTATTTTTCCAGAATTGCGATTGTTGGGTAGTTTCAAGTGAGCAACCCAATAGGGGCTTTTAGATATTTTGAAATACACAAATACTAAACTACTTACTTTAGGGCAGAAATTAAAAGTTTTGGGGTTTTTTCCTTCCAGAAAGCTTGAGAAGAAATACAAATTAGCAGAAAAAGTAGCATAAACTCAAAAGAATCCAGACAGGACATTTAGAACGTCAAAACAAAGTGGTAGAGATGAGGTGTTTCTCTGCAAGTTTTTCTTGTAACCATGTATTTCTACATTTCTTCACAAGGCTTCCCACAACTTATCACAGTCATCTTCTATAGTTAGTGCAATCATTTATTGGTCATTAAGAATAATTCCTCTTTTATGGCCACCATCAGAGCTTGTAAGATTATTGTTTCAATTCTACTAATATTTCCTTTCTGAGTGCTAAGTGATTGGATAGGAGTTAAATGAGGCCTTCACTACTATGCTGCTTAGCAGTGGGGATTTGGATCTTGTGGTTTTCCAGTGGTTTAGGGCTCATTTCTGTTCGCCAAATTAAGGAGTTTCTCTAGGAAATTCTTACACAAACGAAATCTGGTGGTAAGAGGTCTGACTTTATATAAATCAGGAGATAGGAATTCCTCTCTTGTCACAACTGGGGTTTTATTTATATTTGGGGGGTTTTTGAAACCTTCTGCAAGTACTTTATGATATGCTCATTGCCTCTGACTGGTAACTTTATCTTCCTAGATCTCAGTTTAGTTTTAGGTCTTGTTTATGCTTGAGCTCTTTGAAAACTTATCTCAAGGTATCTTTTTAATAGCACTGGCACTTTGGATTTTTCCCCACTTTTTTTCAGCTGTCACAAGTCTTTATTCTCAATTCCATAACATTCACCCCCTCTATGCTATTGTACAGTTAAGTCTCTTTTCCTCTTATATTGTAATTTAGTACTAGCTTTGATCATGACCATTCAGTTAAGTCTCCCTCTGCTTAATGACTCGGATCCTATACTTCCTGTATTTGTTGTTCTTCCTATTTCTTTGTTGTCATATCAATCTGTCATTTGGGAGATTTCATTCCTAAAGAACAGTTTTATTTCATTTGTGTTGTTAAGCAGCTATTTGAACTTAGAATGAGCCTTTTCACTTGAACATTTTGCTAATCCCTTTCTTGCTATGCTCACCAACATCTGCTAGAATGTGGCTCCTCAAGGGCCTAGGTCCCATTTCAGTAACTTTTGGTCAGAGGTAATAGCCAAAACTTTTTAGTGCCTCTTTATCAATTGCTAGTTGTCTAAGCAAAGTTTTGATATTCACTTGCTGTGTTAGTTTGGATGTTTTCCTCTAATTTTGTCAGTAGTGGGCTTCAAGCTCTTCTAGGGGCGTTTTCAGGTCTGAGTTTGGCCTGTCATCTTCAGGAGACATAAGCATGTGTCAAAAGGCAACATTTTCTTTCATCTGTCACTTTTTCATCACATTTTCATCTGTGTTCTGTGCTTTTAGAAAAGTTAATCCAGTCTGTTTGGCTAGTGTTACTATTATGACATTTTAATGCTGATTACCTAAATTTGCTTATGAATCCACTGCTTAGCTGGTGATTATGACTTTCAATAAGCTGCTGCTCCTATTTGGCTAAGAGTGTAGTGCTTATTTTTCAACACTGCCACCATCACATGCTGGCAGCTTTGGACCTATTTTGCCAAGGAATATAATTTCTTCTTCTTCTATAATTGGCTTCTTTTCACTGTGTGTCACTTCCAGCTGCTTTACACACCACTGTAGTACCATGTAGGTTTTTTTTTCTTTGAAATTAAATAGCCTTCTGCTTATTTGGTTTGTGCAAGAACATTTGGACATGAATGTTTAAGTGGTTTATCACACTTCCAAAAGAAAGCTTTTTATTTTTACATGAGAAATTCTGTTTGCTTACAAGGCCTGATGGATGGCAGAACTGCTAAGAATAGCTTGAGCAATGTTACATTTTTAGCAAAGTGCATATTTTTGGTAGATAGTATAGGAAACACTTGGTCCAGCAACTGTAGAGAGATCTTATAGTCTTTCTCTGTTATTTTTGGAGTGTGTGTGTGTGTTGAGAGGATTGGCTGACCTTCTCTTTTGATTTTTTTTCCTGTAATAAGGCAGGAAGGGACATAGTTAGTACTGCCTTGCACGTTTTGCTTGAAATAAACTCCATGGATACTGACTTGAGTCACAGATGTTTTGTCCTAGAGGCCTATAAACCTGAGAAATTTAGTTGAGCCAAGTGACTTTTCACAATAGGTTAGGCAGTGAGTACATTATGTGCCTGTTTTGCACTAAATCAGTCTCAAATGTTAATTGTTCACAATGATAGTGTTGACTAATTTCTAGTTTGTGTAGACCCAGGCCAGTAACTTTACAAATTCTTCTGAATGTCTTTTTATTTCTGCCTGAACAAAAAGTAGTCTTAAAAAAGACTACTTTTAATGGAGTTGACTGTGTTAACAAGTAATACAGTGCCAGTGTATCGGATGAAGAAATAGTCTGAAATAGTCAGTGTGGAGACTCCTACATCTAGAGTCTGTACTATTGGAGAGATATACTTTCTACTTGATTTAGTCTGGCTCCCTGAGATAAATATTCCTTCCTCAGCATTGAAGCTGTTTGTAAGAGTGCTTATTTTTTCACACACTTATGCTACTTTTGGGTTAAAATAGTGCACACCTGGAACAGAAATTCCTCTCTAGTTTCCACAAGAAATAATCCAGCGTGCCTGTGCCTAAATCTCTCTGAGACCTGAAACAGATTGGAACATGTGAATGACTGAAGGACTTACTTTGGAAACACACTGTTGGTCCAGCTGAAAACAGTAATGGAGACATAGGCATTATCATCCTCAGCAATAAACTCTTTTACCAAATGAAATAGTTAACATACAAACTATGTGGAATACTGTTTTACTGTACTATTAAATGTAGTAACCAGGTAGCTAACACCAATGGGGATATTTTCTAGGTGGGAAGGTGATTTTATCTAAAACAAAACCTGACACAAAGTATGTTTCATTTGCTCACTGTTACATGAGAACCAGAATAGGTATGATGTCCAAGAAGTCTCTCCAACAGTCTGGCACCATGATATTTGTATCTGTCCAGACATTAGGCTCGGGATTGGTTGCCGTGACACAAAGGACATGCTTCAAATCCTGACATCTCCTGAGTAGGTTGCTTTTTTAGAGATAACAATGTTTTCATTATTTTCTCCTTTTTGGGTGGTCAGGCTTTGATCACTGCTCCTTGTCTCTGGATCTGGATATCTTTTTGAAGCCTTCGTGACCTGGGAGCTTGATAACCTGCTAAAAATGTGTGCCATTAACACAGGACATTTTCAGAGCCTTGTCTGCTTAAGTGTTCTTCTGCATGCTACCACACCCAGATATTCCCACTCATTCTCCGTTCATGCATACCATTGAAGTTTTCAGCAGTTCTCCTGCCAAAGATCAAACACTAATAAGATGCTATATTCTGTGACTTAGTTTTTGTTCTCTCTGTGACATTTTTTCACAAAAGTTTTTGTTAAAAGGTAAATCTTGTGACAGCTTGTGGCTGTGGTGTTGAATTCGGGCTAGAGAGCACAGGACAGTTTTTGGCAGGACATGTAGGCCAGTAACCACCTTATAAGTAACTACAGGTATTTAAGGCATGTAGAGATACAGAGAGGAGGTACAGAGCGATTCTGAATCCTGGGCCTTGTGTTGGCAAGATAAAGATGCTGATCAACAGAGTACACTGGCTTTCTCTCTGAAGAATATACACCGCTAAGTTAAACAAGCCTGCTCAGGAGCCTGTGTGACCCAAGACGATTCAGACAATACAGAAGAAACCATAATACAGCATGTGACTATATTATATCCAGCTCAACAACCTGGTTGTGATGAGCCAACAATACTTGCAAAGCTGCTTGCTTGGCAACAATCAAATCAACTTTGGGGACTATCAGACTTAACTGTTTTTATGTTCAACTAACTGGAACTCCTACAGAAGTTGGTGTGTAGAGGTAACACTGGAGAGAAAAGATGGTGAACTGAAAACTTAATGAAAACCAGCATGTTGATATCATACCCATATCTAAGAAGCATAGAATGACTATACCAAGAAAGGATTTTGCTGTGAGAGCAAGACTTGGCAGAATTAGATTAGTATAACTCTTAAGCTGTGTCTGTTCCCTGAGAGCAGCTTGATATGATTAAACTTCTTGTGAATTGATATCAGCAGGAGCTAGACACATCATATAGATCTGGGCCAGTGTTTGAACCAAGTAACTTCAATCTGAGAAACTGGTAATTTAGATTTTTGCTTAGGTATCAGCTAGAGGATATAATTGATGGAGAAATGAGCTCCAAGAAGCTGGTAAACCAGACCTCCTAAGCTTTCCTTGCTCAAGTCCAGCATGTGCAGTTTTCAGTTTCTTACCAGCTCCCTCTTTTCCTGTGTCATTGTAGTTAGCAGTAGAATCTACCAAATTGTCATGGGTACCATATCAAAATCTTCATGAAGTGGTTTCTGGATGAGGCTGACTGGTGCTTTGAGAGCTGATGGGAACAGCTTTAAGATGTGTGAGGCAGAGGAAGATTTCAGAAAGTTTGAAGTAAGACAGAGATTCCTTTTTATGTATAAGTTATGGCCGACACTGTTCTTTAGCTTTTCATTTTTTGTTAATGCTAAGTTGTTTGTTGGAAGGCATTTTTTATTGTTTTTTTCTTGTCTGGCCTGCAGACAACATCCTGTCCCGACAGGTGAAGGCTGACTTTCAGCAGTTCACACCAGAGTGACCTTCTGGCTGGACAGTGCAAACCACCTGTATTCAGTATGCACTGTGTAAAACTGGAAGGTTTGTTTTTTGCACAGAATTTGGATCAGGTTTCAAGGCTTTCAGTATCTCTGTCATATGGGCACAAAATCTTGAATGACCCTGTGGTGACATGCAATACAGGGGAAAACTGAGGAACATTGATGTTTATCCAGGGAATTAAATGTCAGTGAGGTTGCCCCAATTTTGCAACATGAATTCTTCTAGGAAAAAGGAGACAGGATGTACTGTACCACCTTACTCTCAAGAGCAAAAAGAATGGTATTCCTCATGCTTGCTTATCGTCAATATTTAATACTGCATGAATTAATAAAAATGTGTGTGTGTATATATATATATATATATATATATAGATCTATATATACACACACATATCTCTCTCACTGTATATATATAGTGAGAGAGATATGTAGCTGTTGATATAAATATATATAAACCCCCCAAATCCTATCAAAACAGGAAACATCTTTGCTTCTGCTTTTTCCCTGGAGGAAGGATCAAAGAAGAAACAATGTGCAACAGATGTTAGTCACATGGTTTAATGCGGTATGATGTATAAAATACATACAGAATACAAAATACATGCAGAATACAAATTTGCTTCAAGTTTGATGGTTGTTAGTAGACTATCTCAACTGAAATCTGGTCAAAATAGTCCAAAATTACGCAAGTATAAGACAACTAAATTACTCCTCCTCACACATCTAATTGATTTTAAATGGTAAGGCTTGAAGAAGACTATCCATTGTGTGTATGTTACTTAAACCAGTGCTGCTCAGTCATGAGCTTTTGTTTATGGACTGTGTATTTCCAGGAATACACATTTTCTGGTTTTCTGGAACATATAAAGACTGTTAAATGATTAAAATTATGAGTCCTGTAGCAGTCCATTTTTATTTTAGGATTTATACCAATTTATTAACATTGCTTTAAAGCTTAATGAAAGTGAGATTTTATTTTCTACAGTTGGCAAAAACTGTTTTTTTTCAGTTGTCGAAGTCTGAAAAAATCATGTTTTACCAGTAGAAGTGTTTGCACTCTATGTCAATTGCTATTGCAGCAAGAGTAGGTTGAAAATTATGTATGTGTATTTTAACAGTCTTTCTTATGAAT
The DNA here is from genome assembly GCF_022539315.1 of Serinus canaria. Taxonomy (NCBI): domain Eukaryota; kingdom Metazoa; phylum Chordata; class Aves; order Passeriformes; family Fringillidae; genus Serinus; species Serinus canaria. Next base: position 37,889,187 of record NC_066343.1, on the reverse strand, counting down.
TACATGTTTTCATTATGATAGCATTGCTGTTTTTTAGTTAATTATTATTTAAGTGGGAAGTGCTCCAAAAGCCAGTCAAAGCTATTAGGACACACACATTGATACAAACCTTACACCTTGTGTAAGAGAGCATAAACCTGCCCCCAGCGACTTCACAGGTAACTCAGTATAACTCACTATAACAAGAGCCCCTTTAGAAAGTGACTTTAATGGTAAATGTTTGGGTTTACTGTTTAGTTGCACTATAGAAGTTAATAAACTAAATCAAAAAGGTGTGTTAAGGTAACTCTGCCTCGTGCTTTTGTTTGCATGCACATGCAACCAGGTATTATTTATGCAGTAAATTATTAACAGGTATAAGCTATTGAATACATTGCATATTTGGTGTGAAACTTTACTGTGCAAGATTGGGTAGTACACTCTAGACATTCTGAAAATATTCTTTTAATGAAGAGTAATTGTGTCTTCAATTAAAACCTGGGAAGATAGGTGGCAATTTTTTGTAGAAATGTGCAAAGAACTTTTGCAGTGGTTAATAGCAGTGTTAGCAGTTTACTTAATGCAAAAGACAGAGTCCCCTTTTCTGAGGTTTTTTTTCAGTTGTCTGACATTAGGGGCAGAACATGAGTGCTATTTTTAAATAGAATTCAACAGATAAATACTTTATCCTTAGCAATGTCTGTCATCTCCCAGCAAAAGAACTTTTAATTAACATCTGCATAAAAAGTCCAAAATATGCTAAATTATTTACATTTGCATTTTAAATTTATTATTAATATAGTATTTCAAGAGTGTAGAGCAGGAATTATATATTTTATATAATATATAATTATATATTTATATTTTTCTCCATTTCAAAGAAAATCAGGTTTTTACTTGTGTTTTTCTCTTTCGTCTTATATTATCTTAAATATGATCTATTGTGAAAGTAAGGAATGGAGTTTGTTATTATTTTGTGCCATCAGCACTTGTTTATGAGCTTATATTTCTGAGTGTTGTAATATTTGAGCTCCTGTATAAAATTATATTTTAAACAGTGTATTACTTAACAGGAATGTTTAATGTGTCATAAAAAAATACCTTTTCAGTAATAACCACCTTGAAAGTAGAAAATAACAGCTGTCAATTTTTTTTACTTGATGCAGGTGAAGTATCAAACATTCATCATTATATTTTCCCTCCACTTACAAATAATGTCACACATAAGTCACATTATTGTGATAGCAGACCATTAAAAATTGTCCAAGCCAAAAGATTAGGAGGGTTTCACTTATCTTTTTTTTCCCTCTCATTTACTGTTATTTAGAATGAATTTTAACATAGATTAATTCTAAGTTAAATGGACATGACACACATGGAGATGACATAATCTTACAGCTGCATTTCCATGATGAGAACTCCTGCCATCTCTAGATGTACAGTCTCTTCTCTGTCTATTCACATTTAGTCATCATTACTCCCTCAGTAATGATGACTAAATGATGCCATAACTTCCCAGTCTCATGAAAAAGTCAACATTCTCCACATTTTTAAGTTTGCATTCTTCACATTTTGAGTAATACATATTTGGTAGTTTTTGAAAATATTGCTACCTGAATGCTTGGCTGAGGTGTGACCACTGTTCTGCTGTGTGCCACTTGGAACTGAATATGTTCTCTGCTTTTCTGAAAGAGCTCAGCCCTCCTCAGATCACTGCACATGCTTTGTAGCCAGAAGAAATTTCATAAATGCAACTGGCCTAAAAAAATTTGATTCTATATAATATATATCCTGCTCTTTTGAAACACCTGCATAAATCTTAATGCTAATGGACATTGCATGCTTACAAAGAGGAAGAAGGATAACCCTGTGTCTGAGATTTATATCGTCTTTGTGATGTTGTTTGTAATGATTTCTGGTTTGCATTCCAGCACAAGTTTTTCTTCACAGGGTTCATATTGATGTCAATAGGAGGAATGCTTTCATAACTGCAGAGTGTAATTGTTTGTTTTTAACTACATAACATATGGATCAGTGTTCAGAACCCAAGATTATTTGAGTCAGAGAAATACCTAAATAGAGAGGCATGGGTGAAATGGTTATAAATAAGCATGTAAATTTAGATGTCTTAATCTAACATAATATGTCTGAAAATACAAGGCATACTTAAGATGTTGATCTTGGCACTTGGAAAAATAAGAGAAATGTGAGCATTCCCAATCAGTTTATAAATATAACTTTTCTTTGGATGAAAAAAAAATCCTGAAATCAAACCTTGAATTAAACTATCAGTCCATGGGTAGATGTTCGAGAGCGCTTGCCCTCTACCTCATATTTTTTGCTTAGCCAGATGTAGCTAAGCACAAATCATCCAGATCTGAATGTAATATTGTTGTGCTGTAATCTTGTTGTGAAGTTAATGATCCAAGATCAGATTTTAAAAGGGCTGTTATTATATTAAAGTTTTCTTAGTCTGCCAGTTTGTTCCTTTTGATTAGATTTTGCTTTTAGTATTTCATATTGATACAAGAATAAATCCTTCATGTTTATAAACTGTTATCACACTGATCTTTTCTTTTTCTCTTCTTGACTTGACTGAAAGTGTGAGACATATTATAAACCTTAACTAGCCACTTCCTCACAGCATTTTAACATTCTGTTTTCACGTGTATGGTACTTTGCCTTGTGATTATTTGAATAACCAGTTTTATGTCTCTTTGTGCTGATTGAAAATGAACCCACAATTTGCAATATACAGTGTTTCTACTTCTATGCATCTTTTACATGTGCCATCACCACTAATATTGCATATACAGTGAAAAAGATTGCAATATATGTGACCAGTGTGTGTTTTAAACAGTTAAAATATTTGGTCACTTTCTTCCTCCAAAAGTATGGGTGCTTATAGTACTTGGGCTTTTTGAAGTTAAGACTCCAAAAGAAAGAAATTTTTCAATGTTTCTTATTTTTATATCATTTTATAGAATATTTTCCTACATATGAGCAGCGTGATCCAAATTATCTTAATAGGTGTTAATAGGTATGAGATTGTATTATGGTTAACCTATGTATTGTATTGTATTATGGGTGTATATTATGGGTAACCTGAGTAAATCTGGCGGCTAAATTCACATCTGATTTGTTTACCTATTAATATTCTCATTTCCAAAAGCCTTGTGAAAAGTGTGGATGAGAGAGTTTAGTTGTATTCTTTGTATCAAGTGACCAAGATTTTTCACCTTGTGTACAAGTTCTTGTCATGAGACTAAACTAGCAAATTTTGTTGTTTCAACTGCTTCCTCAAGACACTGGCTTTTCATCTGATTTGCCTGAGTTCACTTGACTAATCTGGCAATATTGGAGTTACTTAAGGTATTTGCTCTGTGTGGCTAATCTGTGGTGCTGTCATCTGGAAATAATCTAGGGTCTCCTAGGCACTGTGGGTCTCAACACTTGTGCCAGAAGAACAGTGTACTGTTAGCTGTCTGTGTACTCCTGAAGGAGAAAGAAAGAGGTAGCATCCAGGGGTTTGGTTATGGTTGTCCCTGCCTTCTTAGGGTTCTGGTCAAAAGCCATACAGGTTTGAAATAGATGACATAATGTCTCCTCTGAATGGCTGTCATTACACATGTCCCACTTTGGAGTGTAATTGCACCTGTGCAACTGACCTGATACTGAAGATAGATTCTTTTGCCTACTTTACAGGCAAATCTATCTTCTACCCATCTAGGCATTTTTTTGTGCTCTGCACTGAGTGCAGGGAGAGCAATGCACATCTTCCATTCTTTAGTGTCTCTCAATTCTGGCTTTTGTTCAGTAAAGCTTCCTGTGGCTTCTAGTCTGTAGTTTTATCTCTTCTAAGTTTATGGAAGTCAATTTTTAAAAACCCAAGCAAACAAGTTTGTAAACAATCTCAAATTATAAATATCTAGACCTTGTGTGGTATTTTAAAATCTGAGTTTGCAAAATGCAAAACCTGTGATTATGTATAGTGTACACATGCATTTGTGTTACATTCAATCTAAGTGATTGTGTTCCTGCAATACTTTTGTTTATGATTCTGTTTCACTCTTTTCACAGTAATTAAACAAACAGAAAGTTAAATTATATGCAGCATTTTAAAACCAAACTGCCTTTAACCAAGTGCATAATTCAAAGGAAGAAAAAGCAGTGTTCAGATGAAAAGAATTGTGCTGATATAGTCTGATGTTACAGTTCTGTAGTTCCACTAGAGAGAGACAAGGAATCTCAAGATAATATACTTTTCTAGGTCATGAATTACCTATTGCTGCTTACAACCAAGAAACATTCACTAAGAGATATGGATGTGACACTGACTGGCTCATTAGAACTTTTCCATGGATTGAGGAGTGCCACATACTGTCTTTTACAAATAGGCTGGGGTCTTTCTGCTTAAATTATCAGTGTTCTCAACTTTGTTAAAAATATCTGCTCTCTTAATTTTTTGATTAAGTCAGAAAGGCACAGTGAGGCTCTGGCAAAGGCCAATACCTGATGGTTTCTTGCTACAGGATGTTTAAATTGAATATGACCTGGATAATTCACTAACAAGGAACTTGCATATAAGGATGGGTTGTGTGGGGGTTTTTTGCATGTTACTAATTGCAGAGAGCAATTAGTGCTGCAAAAAGGGGCCTTTGAAGAAACTGCCTGGTAGTTTCTATCACGTTCCTTGATGAGATACTAGGGAATTAGGTGTTTTTTTATTTGTGGGGTGTATATTGTAATGTGTTTTGCCAAGACCTGGCAATTTTTTTGCTGTAATGTTTGTCTGGGCACAGTGAGGGAATGTTTGAGATGGTCTGTGCTTCCATGTCCTCAGGATGCTGCAAATACTCACCTCCCAGTTGTTATACCCAGGTGGTACAGGCTCTCTTTTCCCACTGTTTGAGTCATAGACTTACGCAAGGATGAGTTGGCTGAGGTTCAGCTAGAGGTAATTCTTATAGGAAGTTATGAAAAAAATTATTGGTTTGTTATCTGATTCCACTGGTGAGAAAGAATGCTTGCTTCTTTAGGGAGTCTCATCTTCTACTGATTTAACAGATTCTGCTAATGCTGTGACATCATAGCTGGAGACAGCTTTTTGTAAGAGGCACATTTTTACTAATTTGTCTGAGAATTACTGGTCAATGAGTGAATCTTCTCAATTTAGAGCCTTCTATTTTAGTTTGGGTTATGGGTTTTGAGGCCCTGTTGTCTGTCTTGAAAAGCCAACTGTTGGATTTTTTAAATATATTTAAATTGTAAACTTGTCCAAAGCTTTATGTATTTAAATGCTGTATAGCTGTGAATATCAGAATAAAATTCTAGTCTGAGATACATGAAATAGCACTGAAGTAGCAAGAGTTATATGCACACATGTGAAGAACTGACCTAGGCTTTAAGCATTTTCTCAAATAGTTATAGAGTATGAACATAATTTGCTTTTATTTCTCTGTATGAGAATCCCTAAAAGAGCTCAAAAAGTCAATAACCACTTCTTCACAGATAAGTATTGTAATTTTTTCAAGTGTTCACCTTCTACATCGCATTTTTTGCTTTAGTTTTTTTTTCTTTTCCAGCTTTGCTATTGCCTTTTTTTTTAATTATTTGTATGCAGGATATGCTTTTGACTGACAAGAGATCCTAAGCTGATGAACTCTTTAAGTCTGATTAGAATCTTGCCCATGGACAGTAACATAAGCATCAAACCTCTCATGCAGCCAGCCCTTATACCTCTAGGGAAAACCAGTTTGTTAATGGCTTTGCTTATGCTTTCTGCATTAATAGCATATTTGTACATTTCAGATTTCATCCAAATGATCAAATAAAGCTGCAATGCTGCAGTGACCAGGAAAACAAGAGGCTGGATAGTAACAAGTTTATGATTTAAATTCTTCCAGTTTTTCAATTCTTAGGCTAATATCTATGTTCAAGAATTGCCCGCAGTTGTATACAGTAACTGGAGAACTATTTCTTTACATATTTATTGGGTTTATTTTTATTTTAATTGAAAGAAAATCCTTCTGAACAAATAAACCAAGCTGATGAAGTTTGAGAGTTAGTAAGCCAAGTGGTTCTTGTCATTCAGCAGAAGACTGCATTAATTGGGTGATAGCTTAGTTCAACCTTTCTGCATATCACTACTTCACCTTAACCTAAGAAAAAAGATACATTTCTTTGCAAAGTTTCAGTTTGGAAACAGTACAGTATTCCTTGAAGTAAAGTTTGCTCTGCACATTCAGAATAAATCAGCATTATAGATTGGGAATTTCCTTTACTGGGCTGTTTTAAGCCTAAACACAGATTTCTCATGCATGCAGGACTTAACTGATATGAGCATCATGTAGCATCCCCCCGTGTATGTTGGGGAGCATTTTTCCCATCAGCTGCCACTTCCTTTCCCAACTCTGTGTCCACTTCTGTGTGTACAAATTATTGTATATTTCGTTTTGGTCTGGAATACTACCTGATCTTCCTGACAGAATTCTGACTGGCAAATGAGACTTGATTGGAGGCCTTGTCCTCTTTGTAGAGTGTGGGTTAAGGCTTCACGAGAAAATCTAAGATCAGAGCATAGGTGATCTCTCCTAAGAGCTTTGTGCTTGCAGTTGTGTAACACAGACACCGCCAGAGTTTGCCAATGTCTTGGATAAGTTCCTGCTTGTTAATGTAACAGAATTAAACTGCAAAGACAATATTAATAAGAGCTCGAAGGAAACAGCAGGTAGTTGAGGATCTTACTGAGAGAAAAGAGTTGTTTTGTGGTCATGTGTGTTACTTCTGCCTTACATCTGGTGCTTGTAACAAAGCTGAACGTGGAAATACAGGGGATCTGAAGGATGCTTCAAGACCTGTCTTTTTTGGAAGAGGGAGTAGGACCACATAATTTATTAATAATCTCACATATGTAGATGTTTTAGCCCTTTTGTCATAAAGCTGGGATTTAAAAAGATAAAGGCTTTAACCCTGTCAGCAGATGCTTAGCTTTGTAACAGATTCAGTTTGAGTATAAATGTAAAATATTGTTGGAGGGTCCTGTGCTGCCCTTTGCCACAGTTGTTATACAGTGGCAGCTCTTGTTGTTGTCATATATATCAGATTTTGCTGCCTTTAATAAAAAGCAGAGAAGTGTTGGTAGTGCACCAAAACACCCCAGTATTCCCCTCACTGCAAGGCTCACAGAAATTGTTTAGTATATAATTGTTAGACTTAAGACATCCATGCTGACACCAAAATTCTTGCAAAATGTCTGCAAGCTGGTTAATTTCTGTTAATTTGGTGGTTTCAAATGACCTTGTTTCATCTTGCTATCTCTAGCTGTTTCATCGTAAACCATAGGAAAATGTTTTTTTCACTATTATTGTGTTACTGCTTTGAGAATAGTCCTCTACCTGTGATCACAGTGAAAATTATAGCAATGGTCTGCTCTTTTATATGTAATTCTGTGGGAGGTTTTAAACTTTCTGTTTTAATCTTATTCTTTATTTATTATCTGACTAGAAACCACCCTCTTCATCACATAATTTTCAGACTTCTGACTTTTGAATGCAATGAATACATGGAATTCTTAATGGTGGGTGATTTTAATCTTTGCAAAACCCCTCAAGCAATGGCATGGATTTCTTGATGTTTTGTTCCCTTTCTCCTTTTTGAAAAGGCTGCTTGATTTAAAAATGTAAGGCTTGCAACTATTGTTTTTATTACTAATGCTCAAATATCAAAGCAGGTGTTCCAACAGACTTTACTTCCACCTAATCATTATAAACCTGCTTATTCTAAGCTTAACCAGTGTGAGTTAGCTCTCTTTGGCAGTAGATTATTTCTTTCCTAAGGTGTAGGAAGCCTTTCTAATTTCTTCCTTGACATGCAAGTACAAGCAGAGGAGAAGACTAAATAGGACTGGTTTGATACAATATTTTGTCATGACACAAATAGCCACATGTTTGTTTTGAAAATGTTTAATGGAATACATTAGAACATTAAATCACAAAGAAAAATGTGTTGAAAGGCGAGGAGACATTATAGGACACATTGTGGGGAATCTGGGCTGTACTGATATTAGTGTTTTAGTTTATCCTTGTACTAAGACTATTGCACCAAATGCACTGGTAAAGACAATAAAATGAGGGATGGTTGTTAAAATTCACTTACACTAAACATCTGAAAAAAAAATCATTGCTAGCTTTTGCACTTTCTCTGCCACTGCCAAAGTTTCAAGTTTTTTATGTTGTATGCAGAGCGGATTTCTCTAATGTATATAGGTGATGTTCAAATTATTTTGTATCCCTCTTATAGGGAAGAATATTATTTGAAAGGTGCAAGCAGATTTCTGTATCTATATCAATAAAGCAACAGTTTTGTTAGAACTCCTAAAATACTTTAAACTATATCAGTTGCATTTTGTAAACAATTTCATCTGAAGTCTTCCTCCATCTGCTCCAAATAATTGCAACATTGTTTAATTTTTAGGAAAAAAATGCTAATGACAAGCATCTGTGCTTTCCAAAGTAGATCTATATTGCCATTAAATGCTAAACATTTAATACAGTTAAAAATAGATTTGCCTGCCTTATTTTATATTTCAGTGATTGAATTTCTGACAGAGATTTCTTCTGATTGTGCTGACTAAGGAAAAATTGGGTTGTTGGGAGTTTTCTTTGAGAAAAGGTGAATGGTGGAAGTACAGAATTTTTCAGAGTGTTGTGAAAATACAATAGTTTGTTCCATAAAAATTAGCACCTATGGCTTGTGAGTCATTATATTTTACTAGAAATTTGATTTTTTTTTTATTTCAACAAGAGCTGATATGTGATGCATTACAGTCAAGAGTGTTGTCATATGCATTTGCTTTGCACACACTCATGCCTACAACCAGTTAGTGGCTGTTGTAGATTCACTTTTGGACTAATGGGAATCTTGTGATACAAATTGAGAGTTAAACTGCTAAAATAGGTGGAGGAATGCATGCAAGAACAGTTTCTCCTTAGGGAGATCAGAAGGACAAGTACATTGCTGAGTGTGCTGCCAAGGACAAGAAAAGGGTGCTGTGTGTTTCCTTTTTCTGTGAGGGAATTGAGTCTGTGGAGGATTTGGTGTAAATGAGTTGGATGAATGGGTTTGAGTATATGAAAAATCTGCTTGGAGATTGTGGTTTATGAATAAAATACCAGCTTTGTTTTCTCAGATAGTTCTTGCATTTCCTTTGTCTGTGGTAGCATGAACGAAATAGGTGGTTTAACTCTATTCAGTTTAAAGACCAATCTGATTTTTTGCTGGGTGGCAGGCATCTGGTTTGTGATGGCTGTCTGCTCTTCCCTCAATATTGTATAAATTCTACCTCTGCTTAACAAAGCTGGTTACTATGTGCTTTGTTTATAATAATTTTGACTTCTAAGTCTAGTTTTAAATGTTGAAACATTTTGAATGGTGAAGTCATATTCATTTGATAATGTGACATTCGTGATATGATGCTGCACTGGTATTTAATAAAGTTTCATTTCCCTTTAATTATAGAATAATTTTAGATTTTCAAGTATCTCTGTGATTACTCGGAAAACTATTCTCCTCTGCTTAAATTGTTTGAAAGTAAAAGCTAAGGTAGTGTTTTGAATTATAAGGAGCCAGTACAGCAAATTTAGTTTATGGTATACAGAGCTATTTTGTCTAATAAACATGAAGGAATTTGCTCTTAGGGATATGGGGTTTTTTGTATGATCACCAGGTTGGTAATGATAGATAGTGAGTTAAAACAATGAGATAATTCTGTATAGCCTTCTTCTTGACAAAAACTTTATAGACCACCAAAAGAAAGGTGCATATCATTTGGTCACTGAACAATTTTTTTTTAGCAACCTAAATTAGACTTTAGCATGTTGAAATGTAGAAAGAGATTTGTTGTCAGTGATAGAAATTGCTTTGCCTCTATCTTCTACATCTTAACTATGTATCTTGCAATATTTAGTAGACTTCTGTATTTGCACATAAAATTTTTTGCACTTTTGAGGGCTAGCTGAAGCACCATTGTATCTTAATTAAAGTACAGTGCTGCAGACAAAAATACAGCAAATCAGAGACAAAATTGTTTGGAAAAAACACAAAATTATTCCTAAGTGGCTGTAGAACATAATTTTGAACTGTTTGGGAATTTTTTTTCTCTTTCCCACTGGCTTCAGTAGCATAAAAAGGTAAAATAATCTTCATGGCCAGTGCTGCTTTTCTGATCTTGTGTGATGTATTTCTAATGCCAAACATTACATATTGATAGTACATAGTATGTATGTAAAGGCAGTATGTGCAGGTTTTGTCTTGGAACAAACAGATAGCAGATAAATTCCTCTTTCTGAATCCCACTCTTAAATTTGAGTTATCGTGTTTGCACAAATTTGATAGACTAAATATGTGCTGAAACACTACTAAGAAAACTGGTTTTATTCACTCACTACTCTAGAACAATTGGAATACTGTAATAATTCAGTGGCACGAAGATGCCTGATTTGAAAAGGAATCTGCCTTTATTGCAAGGAAAAAGTTGAGGATAAAATGAAGTTGTGCTATTGATCTACAGTTTCTGTGAAGTCTTAGCTTCACATAATTTTCTGAAAAAAGATTTATTGGCAGAGAAGGTAGAATTCAGCAAATTATATTCATGCATTAAACAACTTCTTTTTTCTTAAAAGCCGCAGTAAAAGGACACATTTAAGAGGCCACATCCTCGAACAGCTGGTATACATACAGTCTCTGCTTAACAGCTGTTTACCTTTTTTCTTAAAAGATCTGAAAATATCTGATTTTCAACAGTTCCTGTTGTTACTCTCTTGTCTGGTAGTGCCAGATTAGATAGGTTATTTTTCTCTTAAAGCTTAACTTTTTCTGTGGCCAGTTGTTCTGGGCTAATACAACAGTGCACATGTATACATGCAAGTTCTTTAAGCTCCCAGAAGAGAAAATGTACTGCAGTCACAGAGGTATTTCTTCTCTTTGTGATGAAAAAACAGCTACACCCTATTTGTATATGTCTGTATAACTAATATTTGCGGTGGATTCTCAGTTAATGAAATTTAAACCTGCTGGAATTATAGCTGTAGAGTGATGGCTGTGAGCAGGAGCAAGGTCACTGAAAAGCTTATATCTCCAGAACATGGAACTGAGCCCTGAGAAATGCACTGAGAGATATTGTCCCTTGGAGAGTCAGGCCATGGAGAGAGTAACAGGTTCTTATTTCTACTTGTGTCTAAGGAGTGGTGAGGACAGCATGATTGACCTAGAGGTTTGAATCCAGAGGTTTGAACCTCAGTACAGAATTTACATTTTTAGGTGTTTTCTAATCTAAAACCAACAGCTATATTATGGGTTTAAGTAAGTTTCAGTCAAGCAAGTGTGCACAGCTTGTCACAGACACGCTCATACTTGAAGCCAGTCTCAAGGAGCATTGTTTCACTTTAAAAATTTAAAGCAATTACACTATCTATGGAGAGTGACTACATTTACAGCAGACTGACTGGATTTGGCTGTAAAACTTCTAGCTATTTGGAAGCTCACATAGGTACTCTCTGAAAAATTACACAGTTTACACAACTTTTTGGTCATCAGGTTCATAAATTTAAATTGATGTGAATGCCAAATACCAGTTGAGGTTTAAAAAAATTGATCATTGCTGACAAGACAGAGTAAGTAGCAACAAATTTTAACCATTTGGCAAGATGTAGGCTTAAGTAAGTCTTCAGGGAAACATTCAGGGACTACTGGTTATGCAACTGGTATTAACTGAATTTAACTGTAAACATAATTACCTGTGGTTGTGGTAGAAATTTTGGAATATGTTCACATCCTGTGAATGGTTAATATCCACATGCAAATATGAATGTGTGGTCTCATAAAAAGAGAGGTTTCAGTGTACTAGGAGAACTGTAAGGAGAGTACATGGGAAACAGTCAAAATCTTTCTGCTTGTATTAAAATATAAAATCCATGGTGATTTAAAAAAAAAGTTCAAAACAACTAAACAAAACCACCTCAAAATTATTATCTTTTGACACATGGTAGTGTAGTTACTGTGATCCTGTAAGACAGGAAACCACCTCATTGTAGTCTTTTGGATTTGGAAAAATACTTATTTATTAATAGAATCTGTGTTAGCATTTTTTCAATAGTTTGGCATTATCAACAACTTCAAAACTTCAAGGTTGACTGGGTAAATTCACAAAGCTGAAATTATCAGGCCACAGAAGAAATTATGGATGCAATAGATGTTTCTGGAATATAAGGATGTTGCCTTCTTTTTTGCATATTTGAAAAGAACTCATAAATATAACCTGTGGAGTGTCCTGTACAACAGGAAAAATATTTATTTAGTCATTAGGATGGCCTGAAACAAATCTGGAGATGTAAAAAAGGTTAAATTGATAGAAGATGCAACTGAGTAGAAGTTCATTAATATGTGATACTTAGTATTATAATTAATGAATGCAGTTCTAAGTTATGCTAGTTATTTCCAATTAGACTATCCCTTGCTGTGTGCTTCAATAATAATAGCTGAATGTCTTTGTATGATGAATGTTGTAATTCACATGCACATGAGCTACTTCAATTTTAACTATCCCTTTGGTGTATGATTCTACAATAATAGCTGGATGTCCTGTATAATGGATAAAGTAATTCTCAGGCACACTGAAGCTCTTCTATCACTGGATATGATGTAATTTTATCTTATTTCTCCATCAGCACAATAAGTGGGACTGTGTGTGATAAAGAATCTGTGTTTGTTTGTAAGATTTTACTTGGAAATAATCTTACAAAAAGAAGAAAAATGAATGCATGGCAAAGAGTCCCATGTTCCCAAAAGATTCTGTTTATAGTTTTGTTGAACTTAGCGTTTATTGTAAGGATGGCAGATTGTTCTAGTTTTAATAATCATAGTGCTGTTCTGTTTTAATATTGCATGATCTGTGGGCTGCCATAAAGTTGTTACAAATTGAAGGGCTGATATGACATGAAATGAAGCACCTCTTCTGAATGTTCCTTTTGTTCAGTATTTAACAAATTAGTATGTTGACATTTGTCACTGATGGATTTCATTATTTGGTGAAAGGGTTTTAGGGGGTTTGACAGCATGAATGGTTTGTCCTGCAGACTTTCGAGAATTGATAAAGGCATCTTTGTTCTTTGTGTAAAAGCACAACAGATATCTTATTGACCAATGCATACAAAAAAGAAGGCTTGTATAGCTGCTGTGCAGAATAAACTAAGAAAATGAAGCCATTACGTATTCTTCTATGTTTTTCTAGTTTTTTTTTCCTCACAGCATGTATCTCCTTAGTCAAAGTAGCCAAAAGTGTTGGATACTCATTCAGTAAAATGAAACCGTGTAATTTTTGTCAGTTATATACTGTTTATAGATGACAAAAATACGAAAAACAGGTTATGGATAGTAGTACAGCTGATTAGATAAATTCTGTATTTCTAAGATTAATGTGTATTTGCATAAACAGATGAAAAAGGCATACTAGAAGTAATGCATTTTAGCAGCAATGCATTTTCTGATTTCTGAAAATCAGAAAAGACTTGATAATGTTGGATTTGTAGCATTTTACACCAATGTTTTAATTAAAATGAAAGACTTCAGCAAATAGAGTAATAACTACAAATTCTTAGAAGCAGGAATTGTGGATTATACTGCATATGGGCAAAAATTAGATTACATGGGATTTGGATAACTATCTTAATCTTTTTGTTTGGTCCTATATTTATAATTGATGCAAGGTGAAAGAGTATAATAGATACTAACTTAAAAGAGTTGTATCTGTACCTCTTGTATGATGTGAAAAGTTCTGATTTTTTTTTAAACCTGAGCTTTACCTCTTTATGTGTTTTTTTCTTAGAAACATCAAGGATTTATAGCTCTTTCAGTAGTGTTTGGGGTTTCCTGAATGATTCGGGTACATATCTGGAGTTTTCTCATTCTGCAGATGAAGTATTTGTCACAAGAATCCTTAAAAAACAGGAGTGTTACTAAGGTTTGGTTTTATCTGTGATGCTACCTTTACTGTAACTCACTGAGATTTAATAAGAACCACTTATCAGATGGTGGAAAGGATCTCACTTCCAGCAGATTTAATTTCCTTTAAAAGAGTGATACCACAAGGCCTTGAATTGAGAAAAGAATACTGGGAAACTCAAAGAGCAAGCAATGTGTTTTACTTTTTTCATTGATCTGGCTTTTTTGTTGTGGATAAAATCTTTCTTGTATAGATTAAATTAATAAAAAATACTCATTCTTTACTTAATTTTGTCTTGTCCATGTCACTTTTTGAGAGCACTAACATATAGGCCCTTACCTTGAGTTATTTTTCACTGAATATGGTGAGGCATATATATATTGCTTTCTGTCTAATTGTTTATCATAGCTAGTTATTTGTACTGTGTCTCTCTGCTGTGTTAATATCTGCCAGAAACTTTATTATAAAGTAACAGGAAGTCCAAATCTTCCAGTAATAACAGTGATGGAAAGCTACAAATAATGAAATCCATCAATGATCAAGCAATATCATCCATCAGTGACAAAACGTCATCACTTAGACTGGAGCTGAGGAATGTTGTTAGTGACTGTTCATCACATTAATCATTTTTAGCAAGAATTTAAATGGTTTGAAAAGTCAATGAAACAAATTCTATTTTCATTTCTAATATAAAACAATAGGACCTTCTTTTTTAAAACTTCTCTTTGACATTTGAGAAGAAAACAAAAAGAATACAAAGAACTATTTTATAATTATGAAATGAGAGGTGTGAGTACCTGCATCTGTATCTCTTTCCATTGCTTGCAGAAAAAATGTGATGAATTAAAAGATTTCATTACAATGATCAGTGTCTATCCATTCCTATTTTCTATTCACTTTTTAAAAATTTCCTCAAGCTCTCAAGGTTAATTTTGTGGTCCTAATATAAATCAGTGTTAAATGAAAAGAAGTTAATACAAATGCATGGTTCAAATAGAGAATTTCCACACTATTATTTGTTATTAAGTATTTTCACATGGTTAATAGTATAACTGTTATATGTTTTTAATATTTTCTTCAGTTGACCAATTTCTACTATTTTGAAGACCTCAGAAATGTGGTAAAAGTTTCGTATAAAATCTGGAACATAGCAAATTCATAATGTAAACCAAATATTGCATTTTTATCTGTATATAAATTCTTGCTGAATTTAGTGGAACTGTGATATTTCCTCTGTCTCCTTAGACATGAACAAAATTTGTTTCTCAATTTCTGACCTTTTGTGAAGCTACCCATGTCGCAAGAGTTAAGATGTTTTATCATCATTGTGGTCTATCAGCTCTCTTACACCAAACAAAAAATATAAGATGAAAAAAATCTATATCCTAAGATACTTTGCAGAGCAATCTGAATTAGAAAGAAGTTTTTTTCTTCATCTTTATTTCTTGCTCTATAATTGAATTATTATTGATTGACTTCCAATCTATCTGGTTTTTAAGAAAAACACAGCCAAATTCAGTTGTGTAGCTTGTAAGATTTGTTTGGAAATGTCTGCCATGATACAGTGCAGTTTTATACTATGAATATTTAGTAAGGGATCTGGAAAATGATGTTACAAATTATTTTCAGTGTTAGCAGTGTCAATATTTTTTTGAGGAGCAGTTGGAAGTGAAGTGTGAAGGTAAGAAACTGAGCTGCATAAAATACAGAGTTGGCTTTGTTGCTTTTTTTTTAGTAGTGAAACAGGTGCTTATATTTGTTGAAGTCACTTAATTTATCCTTAGCCATAAATCACTTAACTAAATCAATTACATATGGAGAAGTCATTGTGTGACATACAACATGAAAAGCTGTAGTTTCCCAAGGTGTTTCTCTTGGAAAGCTGGCTGTAAGGTTTTTGACAGTGTTGTAGCCATTTGTTACTAGGAGGTGTTGTGTAATTGATTTTTATAAAAGTTTGTTGTTTCGTGGGTTTTCGGACAAGAGGCTTCAGACAAATCTGTAAAAAAATCTTGATGGGAACTTTAGATTTTGAAATTGTAATTCTTTCTCTCCCCCCATCCCACAATTTTCTATGTTTGCTTCTCTTTACCATAGCAGGCAATTTGGTGCCTGTCACAATTCTTGGGATTACAGAACTTTCTAAATGAACAGATATTGTTGAGCTTACATATGACAAACAAAATATGGAGAATTCAAAAATATGTTCATGTGCTGTGATTTCTTCATTATGATACAGCATGTGGAAGATGAAAAGAAGTGAGCTAAAGGTGTTGTTAGTCATCCTGGGGGCATCACAGGTCCCCTGATGAATAACTCTTCAGCTCTACAGTACTTACTTGACTTGACTCCTGGTTGTTTTTGTCACATCTAGTTGTTAATGATCTCATTACAAAACTGAGTTAACTTACTGCCAATACTTGAATCTCAGATATCAGGCTGAAGTTCGTATGTAAAATAACCATTCTTTGTTTCCTTCTTGCTTTGCTTACCAAGTCAGGATATTTTAACGAGATAGGATATATTACCATGATACAAGTGCAGCATGGTATCACCCATGGGTAAGTTGTTTTATGATTTTTTGTAAAAAACACAAAGGTTTTTGACTTAGCGCTGTCAAAGTGTGTGTGCTCTGCGTGTGTTAGAGAGAGGATGAGACATAATTTGAAGAAATTAGTTGTATTATTACCAGATCATTCATTTGCAAAACAATAAGAAGTTGGGTGGGTGTACTGATCTGCTGGGGGGCAGGAAGGCTCTGCAGAGGGACCTGGACAAGTTGGGCTGAGGTCAGTGGAATGAGATTTAATAAGGTCAAGTGCTGGGTCCTGCCCTTGGGTCACAACAGCCCCACCTTTCACTATAGCCTTGGGGCAGAGTGGCTGGGAAGTGCTCATTGGAAAAGGACTTGGAGTTGCTGGCTAATAGTGGCTGAACATGACCCAGCTGTGCCCAGGTAGCCAAGAAGGTCAATGGCATCCTGGCCTGTACCAGCAATAGTGTGGCCAGCAGGACCAGCACAGTGATTGTCCCCCTGTGCTGGGCACTGGTGAGGCCACACCTGGAATGGTTAGTTTTTGGCCCACCACTGTACGAAGGACATTGAGGGGCTGGAGTGTGTCCAGAGATGGGCAACAGAGCTGGTGAATGGTCTGGAGCACAAGCCCTGTGAGGAGTGGCTGAGGATGCTGGGGTTGTTTAGTCTGGAGGAAAGGAGGATCAGGGGAGACCTTTTTGTTCTCTATAACTGCAGAGAGGAAGGAGCATGCAGCCAGGTAGGGGACGGTCTCTTCTCACAGCTAACAAATGATAGGACAACAGGAAATGGCCTCAACTTGCCCCAGGGGAGATATATATTAGAAAAAAATCTTCACAGAAAGAGTTGCCAAGCACAGAACAGGCTACCCAGGGAAGTGGCCTGTTGGAAGTGGAGTCACCTTCAAGGCTGTTGATTTGGTGTTAATATGGGATTGAAGATATTGAGAAGGATCAAGAATTGTTGCAAACCCTGCTGTTTGTATGGTAGTTTTGAGCCTAGACTCATGTTATCTTTTTCCTTTCACTTTTTAAATTCTTCAGTTTTATGGCAAGTACTGGTTTTCCTGTTGAACAGCAGTAGAGTTTCTCCTGAGAGGGTTTCACCCTTGTTTCTACAAATCCTTACTAATCTGGTTTGGGGCCACAAAATATGCAACACAGAAGAGATTACCAGTTCACAGAGCAGCTGCTGCTTGGGTGTTCAGATCATTATTTAGGCACTTGATTGAAATTTACAGTTTCGATTTTGAATTGCAAAACTGAGTTGACTGTTACCATCCTCCTTCCAAAACATGAGGGTTATTTTTCTTTCCGTGTTGCCTACCCTACTCTGTTGCTGCATGACTTATGGTCATCTGCTCTAGAGTGACTTTCAGCTGTAACTTCTGTCACTTTTTGGTTTCTCCCTATGATGGTAGGAAAGCAAAACTTAAAAAATTATTTTCCATTATTTCTGGAATAGTCCTCAGAGTATTCTACCAGATCCTTGTCTCTACAACTGCATCTGAATATATATTTGAGTTTCTGGTATACTGTAAACCTAGGAGGTTAAAAAGATTGTAGTTCTCTCAGTTCTGCACTGAGGCCAATGGAGATTATAGAGGTAAGAAAGTGGATGTTGAGTGGTCCTGTGTCTATATTCCAATGGCACAAGTACCCACATACATAAATTAAGCTAACATTCAAAGTCTGATATAGATGCTGCAGACATCATATTGATACTGTTCTTTGTATCACTGGAAGATTGTAGTTTTGTCATGGACCAAATGTAGTTTTGACACTGACCAAATGCCAGGCATCCATGAAAGTTGGTCACTCCTCCTCCCCTGGCACAGTTGGGCAGAGGAGAGAGAGAAATTAACAAAGGGTTCATGAGTTGAGGTAAGGACTGGGAGAAAACACTTCAAGGGCAAAACAGGCTCAGCTTAAGGGTATGAAGTGAATTTATTACTAACAGAGTCAGAGGAGGATAATGAGAAGTAAATTAAGATCTTACAACACCATTTTCTCCCAGCCCCTCCCTCCTTCCCACCAACGGAGCAGGGAGACAGGGCATCAACTGCTCTGGGAGAGGAGTCCTTCCCCTGTGAGACCGTGGGGTCCCTCCCACGGGAGACAGTTCTCTGTGAGCTTCCCACGTGTGGGTCCGTTCTCACGAGCAGCAGCCAAACCACACCTGCAGCAATGGGAGTCCCTCCCATGGGCACTCAGTCCTCCCAAAACTGCTGTGACATGGGTCTCTCTTTCCATGGGGTGCAGCCCTCCAAGGACAGGCTGCTCCAGCCTGGAAGCAGGGCCCTCCCTCTCCTCTGAGTCTCCCACTGGATAACAGCCTCCTCCAGGCATCCACCCACTCTGGCCTGGGCACTTCCAACACAGGCTGTGGGTGGATCTCTGCATCCCCCATGGATCCCATGGGCTGTGGGTGGATCTCTGTATCCCCTGTGGATCCCATGGGCTGTGGGTGGATCTCTGTATCCCCTGTGGATCCCATGGGCTGTGGGTGGATCTCTGCATCCCCCATGGATCCTCATGGGCTGTGGGTGGATCTCTGCATCCCCATGGACCCCATGGGCTGTGGGTGGATCTCTGTATCCCCTGTGGATCCCATGGGCTGTGGGTGGATCTCTGCATCCCCCATGGATCCCATGGGCTGTGGGTGGATCTCTGCATCCCCCATGGATCCTCATGGGCTGTGGGTGGATCTCTGCATCCCCATGGATCCCATGGGCTGCAGGGGCACAGCTGCTTCCCCACGGTCTCACCATGGCCTGCAGAGGAATCTCAGCTCTGGTGCCTGGAGCACCTCCTGTCCCTCCTTCTCCACTGACCTTGAGGTCTCCATCTTGTTTCCCTCACATGTTCTCACCTCCTCCTCTTCTCTGACTAGGAGCAAAAACTCTGCGACTTTGTTTTGGTTTTCTTCTTAAATATGTCATCACAGAGGCATTACCACCATCTCCAGTTGACCTGGTTTTGGCCAGAAGCATGTTCATCTTCAGAGCCATCAGGGATTGGCTCTGCTGGAAGCTTCCAGCAGCTTTTCACAGCAGCCACCTCTGTGGCCCTTCCACTAACAAAACCCAGGCTGAGCAAAACCAACATAAGGTTAAAGGTAACTGATGAGAATTTGCATGAACTGTTTGTGAAGAACTGTCATTTGATTCTCTAATTTTGCCAAATTCCAGTAATCTTTAAATGTATACCTTAATTTTATTATGTTCCTATGAGAGTATTTGGGACTTCCCCTGCTCCGTTCTACATATTTAAGAAGGGATTTTTAGAACTACAATAACTGTCTCAGCCATTTATTATCTGATTACATTTTTTCTAAATAGAAAATTCAATATATATATATATATATATATATATATGTAAATGGTTTTTGTCATAGTGATTGTTGGGCTACTTTTAACTTCAGAGGCATTATTTCTCAGGTGACAATAGTCTTGGCTCTGTTATTTCCACAAATATGTAAGAAAATGTATGTGCAGATCTCTGTGTTTGAAGAGGGAAAGATTTCTACTTCAAAATGAATGGAACAAGTTTGTTAGACATTAATTTCAGGTTCCCATCTTAAATGCATATTTAGGTTCTTGTGTGTACATTTGGCTAGGGTTTGTACTCTGTGTCTCATCTGATTATGTGTGAGCAGCCAAAGATACCACACTCTTGCAGACTGTATGCAAAGCAGCGTTTGCATCTAAGTCATGAGTCTAGAGAAAGTTTTGAAAAATTCCAGTTGCAGATTTGGCTTCTCAGATGGGCAGATTACTGTTCAGAGCTTCCGGATGCCTAAATCAATTGGAAAGTTTTTATTTGTTAAAGAGACTATCTATTATGGACGGATTTCAATGATTGGAACATCAGGACTCTCTGGTCTTTCACAACAACAATTTCTTTTGTTTGGGACACAGTTTTTTCCTGTATATGCATTCATGCCATAGTTACAGTGTCAAGATTTCCCTTAACTGCAATTTAACTGGGAGGGGGAACTTGTTCCTTCTTCCAGTCAAATGTCTAAGTTATGAGCGTGGGATTCTGGTCAAAATAATTCTCTTTTGCTTTAGAAGGGTAACCAAGTGTATACTTGTCAAAAACAAGTCATTAACTCCTTTTCCTCTTGGACCCACTGGGAACTTGTCCAGCTTCCTGGGAACGACTGGAAGGGTTGTTGGTTTTTTTGTTAACTGGGAGAGGTTTCCCGTCTTTTTTTACTGTATCCAGCTTGCCTGTTCTGGCCTGCTTTAGAAACTTGGACCCTCCTTGCTAAAGGCATTTATAAGCTGCACAATCCTTGTCAGGTCTTGATGTAGTTTCTAAGGTGAATCAACTTTGCCCATTTCTCATATACATATGGATTTCTTTCCTATTCAACTAGAATCAAAGAAATGGGTATCAAGCTTTATAATTTGTTTCTAGTAAATCAAACAGGTAGAAGGGCCACTTTTCTTTTCTTGTTAAAAAAAAAAAGTAAAAAAAAAAAGGCTTTAGGTCTTGAAATTAAGTTGCCATCAAATCAAATAAAAATCAAATTATCTTATTTTTCACTTAGACACTTTCTTAAATTATGGAGTGCTTTAGGAGCAGCGCTGCTAAGTAATGATGTACAATTAATAACATTCATTACGTTTTATCGACACAAAGAGGACATTGACCTATTCCAGTGGGCAAGTCCAGAGAAGGGTCGCTAAGATGATTAGAGGGATGGAGCACCTCTCCTGTGAGGAAAGGCTGAGAGAATTGAGTTTGTTCTCAGAAAAGAGAAGGCTTTGGGGTGACTTAACTGCACATGAAGGAAGCCTACAAGAATGAAGGAGAAAGACTTTTTGCAGGAGCAGGTAGTGACAGGATAAGGAAGAATGGCTTCAAGCTCAAAGACAGAAAGTTTAGATGTTAGGAAGTAATTTCTTCTGGGGGAGTGATGAGACTCTGGAACAGGTTTCCCAGAGAAGCTGTGGACTCCCCAGTCCTGAAGGTGCTCAAGACCAGTCTGGATGGGGCAACCTGGTCTAGTGAAAAATGTTCCTGCCCACAGCAGCAGGGTTGGAACTACATGATCTTTAAGGTCCTTTCTGACACAAGCCATTCCATGATTCTATGAACATTACATAAGTGGAGCAGAGTCTCTGGAATTCAAATTACTGAAAATAGAGAATCTGTGTTTTAAACAAATACATAGAAGTAAACTTCTTCCAAACTAATAGGTGCTAAACATCTTCCAGAGACATGTTCAGTCTTTGATAAAATTACTCTTAAGAAAAATGGGAACTTTTCAATGGTTTGAATTGGAGATAGGACTGTTTTTTCAGAGCAAACAAAATAAAAGAAATAATATAAATCATTCTCAGGAAAGGAAGTTGCTGGCTCTACTCAGAATCTAAAATTAAATTCTGCTCCTGCACATAATCTTATTTTAGCCTTGTAGGAAGCTATGCTCATATTCTTTGGCCAAAATTTAATTCACACACATTTTTCTTACTAAAGTGATTTGTAATCTGTAAAAGAGAATATTGTCTGAATGTGACATTTCTGGTTTTTAAGTGATTGGAGAAAGCAAGAATTGCAATCTTTACTTTATTGTATATTTTTCTGCAGAGACCTAAAATGCAAACTGTTCTGTGAGCCTATTTATGAGGCATGAAGTTACTTTTGTTTTGCTTAACCAAGTGGCTGAAATGTTACCACCAGTATGTCTGGAATGTTATTTACTTGGTCTATTTCTGCAGTTTTTCTTTGTACCACTGTACACATGCTACAACTAGGGGTCATTTACTTAAAACTGACCAAAGTAATACCCTCAAAACTGTGGTTATTATTCTCATCAGGGGCTGTAAAATAAAAGATTTATCATGTTCTTCACCTTCTGTGCTCACACTTTTCCCCCATCTCTCTCTCCTTTCATTCTCTTAATCGGAATCACTTTTGGCAAAGATTTGGAGAGCTGCTGTTTTTACTTGCATTTTTTGTGTTACTTGATTCCTTGATTTAGTACTTAACTTCTTACATTGTGTCTTACAATGCTGCCTGATTGAAATGTATTAACTTTCTTGGCTGGGTAACTATTTCTTTTTATAAGGAGATAGTTTTATAAGGAGATAGCTTTACGGAGATAGTTGAGTATGTTTTTCTATCTACATGTGTATCATATTTTATGATTCCAGTGCCAGACATCCAACTGGTTGCAAGAAAACTGTGGGTGTTTTAACATTTCCAACGGAAGGGTAGGATGGGTGGGGAGGCTTTTTGGAGTGCTGACAAATAATATTTGACTCTTGGAAATGTCTTAAGGACATAGACTCCCCTCCCATGCTTGGAAGACTAGACTTAAAGACCTCAGGTCTTGAAGGTATCCTTGTGTTTCATTTCCTTTGTAATTGAGAGAAAAGTGAGAAAAGAGTTGAAATACAGATCATGGATACCATAGGTTAATGTAGGAACATTCTGTGGATGGTGGTCTTGGTTTGTGTCCTTGCTGCTCCTGTCTGTGACATGATGCCCCATTAACCCCTTGGATATTATTTGGAGGGCTTAATTCTGCTATTTTATTTCCTAGATGTACTTCGTTTCAGAAGTTGTATCAGTTTTGAGATGTTAAGGTCTGCAACGTCTGTTAGCATAGCAGAAATTGCCTTACAATAGAACATGACTTGGGAACTGCAGTAACTTGCAGTTCAGGGTATTTTCAATAGCAGAGTGACAATTCATAACAGTTTTCCCCTGTAATTTCTTCTTGCTTGCGTACAAAGCAGAAAAGATACAGACTGAATTGTTCCCCTGCTGTTGTGAAAAGCAGATATCTACTGCTTCTCACTTCTGTAGTTGTAGTAAAATATGCTCTCCTATCTCTGCATTTGCAAAAATGATCAACTCTTATCACAAGATGGTATCTTCTTAGCTTGTTTGAAGTTTTGACAAACACATGTCCTTTACATGTATGAGACTTTTTACTTTCAGATACTGATTTTTTTTCTTTATTTAATGTTTCTTCTTTATTTATTTCTGTCTTTGATAATTTAACTGATAAATACTTGTTTTCAATATTAACACTGCTCATATTTTACCATCCTGGCATATATATAAATGTTTCTATTGAAATAAACCTGTCTTGTAACATGTAAAATATAAAACTTTGGTTGAAGTTACTTCTTACAATTAATATCTGTTTGATGGTCAAATACCTTACAGCTGTATGGTGAAATTTTAGTTTGATTTTCTGCCAACCAGCAATAAAGTACAAATTAATTCCTACAAATTCCTGAGATATAAACTATTAGTCATGACCTAGCATGCATACATTAATAAGAAGCTAACAGGCTAATAAAGCTGACCTGAAGGGAGCCTGCAAGAAAGATGGAGATAGACTATTTACAGAGCATGTAGTGACAGGACAAGGCGGAATGGCTTCAAATTGAAAGAGAGTAGGTTTAGGTTAGATATTAGGAGACAGTTCTTCCTTCTGAGGATGGTGAGGAACTGGCACAGGTTTCCCAGGGAAGGTGTGGATGCCCCATTCCCTAGAAGGGTTCAAGGCCAATTCCATTAGTCTCTGAGCAACTGAGACTAATGAAAGCAGGAGAGTTGAAACCCACGGATCTTCAGGTCCCATCTAATTCAGGCCATTCTTTGGTTCTGTTATTATGATGTCCATGCAATACATGTTGTAACAACTCAGTAACGTATTCTGTCACTCACTTCTCTTGTGCAGCCCACACATCATCTTTCTGTCACAAAGTGTACTGCCAGGAGGAAGCCATCTCTGTGGAACTCGTCTGTGCCACGAAATTGCTCATGCTTGGTTTGGACTGGCCATTGGTGCTCGTGATTGGACAGAAGAGTGGATAAGTGAAGGGTTTGCCACTTTTTTAGAAGATATATTTTGGGCTAGGGCACAACAGGTAAGGTGATGATACATTGCTTCAAAATTAATGTGGAAATCAAAATTATATGTGAATTAGATATAAATTAAACCTCAAAACACAAACTGTGCTATGAAGTAACACATTTTAAAATGGTATTGGAATTCACATGCTTACTTAATTAAAAAAAAAGTGATCCACAATGAATACAAGTCTTTATAGAGGTAGTGGTCAGTGCAAATGAGAATACACACATCTGTTTGTCAATTATTACATTCCCACAAATTTTATACTCATTTATTAAAATTCAATTAATAAATGAGTATAAATTATCAAACAATTGCTGTGAATTCTTTCCACTTCTGTTGTATACCTGAAACTGGAAGAATAAGCAGTCTTACTGCATATTGTAATAGTCCAGGTACCTAATTAAAATTGTTTGGTTTTGTCCAATGGATGACCGAGATGTGTACCTCAAAGCAAAATAGAAGATGATTTTAAATGGGGCACACTGACACTTACTTTTTTGTCTCTTCTACTGCCCATCAAGTTACTGTCCTGTTAGAGACTTAGAAATCACTGCCTCCCTTAAGGTGAAAAGTTCATAAGTTGCATGTCAGATAGTAAAGTGTTTCTGATGCAACTCTTACTTTTGTAGTACCTCTGCTACTTAAAGCATTTAATGTGTCAATCTTTTCTACCTGTACCTTCGTCAGGTTCTACCCCTTTAGTCTGCAGATTTCCACCTGAGCAAAAGTATGGTAGAACTGGGAACTGACATAATACACTTCTCTGAACCTCCCTTTTATTAAGTATATTGCATATTTATTGCGCCAAACTAAACAGAGTCCCTTGTTATGTACCATATTTCTGGAAAAAGAAAGAGAGAAAGGCTGTCTAAACACTTGGCTTTTTCCTTTTGGTTCTAAATACTAAAAGGGACTAAACTTGTGCCCTCACATTGAGCATAGCTGCCCTGCTGTGAGCTGTTCACATTAATTCTTTGTTTTTGTTAGTCACTTGAAAGCATTTGATTGTAGTAGACATCTTCCTTGGAACTGAGTGTAAAGGAGAAAACAAAAGAACAGTGTGATTAGTTTCCTTGTT